>NC_068451.1:9500099-9540099 GCF_023373465.1 Oncorhynchus keta
TGTTGTTTATTTTGCATTTTTTGGGGGCCCAATTTCTTCTTGATATGTTACTCATTCAAAAACCACTGTTGTGCGTATAGCATCCACTGCCTAGAAACTCCTCAATTTACACTTAGAATATTTCAACAGTATTGTCTAAATGCCAATGAATGTGTGTGTGCTTTGTTTAACCAGGGAAGCCCATTGACATGAATCTCTTTTTAAATGGAGCTCTGATAACTTAAGTATTCTGTGCTGATACATGTATACAATACTGTACTCTGTTGGCACTTTATCTACTCTATGCTTGAGCCCTTTTGTCCTTGTTTGTGGACTCACTGCATTACCCTTGGTCCTTGGATTGTGATTGGTTCTCCTGTATCCCTGCAGCACCTGGAGCCATGGAAACTCTATGCAACAGTTGGAGTGTTACTAGCCATAGACATCCTGTCACTCATGATTTGGCAGATTGTGGATCCTTTACACATCACAGTAGAGGTACAATGACACTGTCACATCGGTCACACCCCTGGACCTTTTTCCTATTACTGTTGTTTTAGTCTGAATTCAAAATGGATTCAATTGTTGTTTTTTTGTCACCCATCTACACACAATACCCCATAATGACCAAATGAAAACATGTTTTTAGATTTTATTTTGCAAATTTATTGCAAATTAAATACAGAAATATCTCATTTACATAAGTATTCACAACCCTGGGTCAGTACTTTGTAGAAAGAAGCACATTTGGCAGCGATTACAGCGGTGAGTCTTTCTGGGTCTCTAGTGCTTTCCACACCTAGATTATGCAACATTTGCCCATTGTTCTTTTCAAAATTCTTCAACTCCGTAAAATTGGTTGTTTATCATTGCTAGAGATCCATTTTCAGGTCTTGCAATAGATTTTCAAGCAGATTTAACTCGGCCACTCAGGAACATTCACTGTCTTCTTGGTAAGCAATTCCAGTGTAGAGACTATATACAGAGGGGAAAACGAGTCAATGTGCTGGGGCGCCGGTTATTTGAGGTAATACAGTTGAAGTCGGACGTTTACATACACCTTAGCAAAAATACATTTAAACTCAGTTTATCACAATTCCTGACATTTATTCCTAGTAAAACTTCCCTGTCTTTGGTCAGTTAGGATCACCACTTTATTTTAAGAATGTGAAATGTCGGAATAATAGTAGAGAGAATGATTTATTTCAGCTTTTATTTCTTTCATCACATTCCCAGTCGGTCAGAAGTTTACATACACTCAATTAGTATTTTGTAGCATTGACTTTAAATTGTTTAGCTTGAGTCAAATGTTTCAGGTAGCCTTCCACAAGCTTCCCACAATAAGTTGGGTGAATTTTGGCCCATTCCTCCTGACAGAGCTGGTGTAACTGAGTTGGGCTTCCTTGCTCACAAACGCTTTTTCAGTTCTGCCCTCAAATTGTCTATGGAATTGAGGCCAGGGCTTTGTGATGGCCACTCCAATACCTTGACTTTGTTGTCCTTAAGCCATTTTGCCACAACTTTGGAAGTATGCTTGTCCATTTGGAAGACCCCACTCATGTCTTGAGGTGTTGCTTCAATATATCCACATAATAAAAAAATGAATCCAATGACTGATGTGGTGTACTCCTCAATGCCATCGGTGATATCCCTGTACATATTCCCGTCTGTGCTAGCAAAACAGTCCTGTAGCTTAGCGTCTGCTTCATCTGACCACTTTTTTATTGATCTAGTCACTGATGCCTCCTGCTTTCATTTTTGCTTGTAAGCATGAATCGGGAAGATAGAATTATGGTCAGATTTGCCAAATGGAGGACGAGGGAGAGCTTTTTATGCGTCTCTGTGTGTGGAGTAAAGGTGGTCCCGAGTTTTTTTTCTCCTCTGGTTGCACATTTAACATGCTGATAGAATTTTGGTAAAACGTTTTTCAGTTTCCCTGCATTAAAGTCCCCGGCTACTAGGAGCACCGCCTCTGGGTGAGCGCTTTCTTGTTTGCTTATGGCAGAATACAGCTCATTCAATGCTGTCTTAGTGCTAGCCTCAGTCTGTGGTGGTATGTAAACAACTACGTAAAATACAGATTAAAAATCACTAGGTAGGTAGTGTGGTCTACAGTTTATCATGAGATACTCTACCTCAAGTGAGCAATAGCTCGAGACTTCCTTAGATATCGTGCACCAGCTGTTATTTACAAAAATACATAGTCCGCCGCCCCTTGTCTTACCAGCCCGCTGTATGTTGATAGTGTCGTCGTTCAGCCTTGAAACATAAGATATTACAGTTTTGAATGTCCCATTGGTAGTTTAATCTTCAGCGTAGGTCATCTATTTTATTGTCCAAAGATTGCACGTTTGCTTTCAGAATGGAAGGAAGTGGGGGTTTATTCAATCGCCTACAAATTCTCAGAAGGCAGCCCGCCCTCCGGCCCCTTTTTCTCCACCTCCACGCAAATCACGGGGATCTGGGCCTGTTCCCAAGAAAGCAGTATATTGTTTGCGTCAAACTCATCAAACTCGTTAAAGGAAAAAAAGGATTCTGCCAGTCCGTGGTGAGTAATCGCAGTCCTGATGTCCAGCAGGGATTTTCGGTCATAAGAGACAGTAGCGGCAACATTGTGTACAAAATCAGTAAAAAAATAAGTTACAAACAAAAAACACAATCGGTTTGGGGCACATAAAACGTATGCCTTCTTCTCCGGTGCCAACCCACTGTTCCCCGGTAGGCCATTATTATAAATAAGAATTTGTTCTTAACTGACTTGCCTAGTTAAATAAAGGTTCAATAACAAAATGGTGGAGTAATAACATTGTTGATCTATCCTCAGTTTTCTCCTATCACATCCATTAAACTCTGTAACCGGTTTAAAGTCACCCGATTGGTTCCCTTCCTCTCTGGCAACTGGGTGTATTGATTCACCATGTTCAAAGGGATATTCAATCTCTGCTTTTTACATTTTTACCCATCTACCAGTAGGCTTTTTTTGCGAGGCATTGGAAAACCTCTGTGGTCTTTAGCGGTTGAATCTGTGTTTGAGATTCACTACTTAACTGAGGGACCTTACAGATAATTGTATATGTGGGGTACAGAGATGATGTAGGAATTCAAAAATCATGTTCAACACTATTGTTGCATACAGTGTGAGTCCATGCAACTTTACTACTGAACTTATTTAAGCTTGCCATAGAAAAGGGGTTGAATACTTATTGATTCAAAACATTTCAGCTTTTAATTTTCTATTAATTTGTAAACATTTCTAAAAACATAATTCCAATTTGACATCATGGGGTATTGTGTGTTGGCCAGTGACCAAAAATTGAAATGGTATCCATTTAAAATTTTGTCTGTAACTCAACAAAATTCAATATTAAAAAGGTACTCGGACATCTGAGCTGTCTTTTTTGAGGGGGCATGGTAACAGAAGAAATAAGAAACCCACACACCACTTTTGATAGTATCACTGTTCTTTAGTAAGCTTTTATGTATTGGCCACACGGCCTTCGTCAGGCTGTAACACAACAAGATGTGGAAAAAGTCAAGGGGTGTGAATACTTTCTGTATGCTATGTGGCATTAGCTTTCGTATGTCAGCACTGTCACATGTCTGGTGTTCAACAAAATATTATTTATTTGATGTCAGTCATCTTGTTGTTCGTTTACTTTCTACTTGTGAGTTTTAAAGTTAATAAATTGCGGATATCACAACAGAATGTCTTTCACTCTGTCTCCCGTTCTCTCTCACTTTCCCTCTCACTTCCTCTCTCTCTCCCTCGCTCCCTGTCTCGCTCTCCCTGTCTCTCTCACTTCCTCCCCCCACCCTCTCTCCCTCGCTCCCTGTCCCTCGCTCCCTGTCTCTCTCTCTCCCTGTCTCGCTCTCCCTGTCTCTCCCTGTCTCTCTCACTTCCTCCCCCCACCCTCTCTCCCTCTCTCGCTCTCCCTGTCTCTCTCTCTCCCTGTCTCTCTCACTTCCTCCCCCCACCCTCTCTCCGAGTAGAAGTTCACTAGGGAGGCCCCTAAAGGAGACTTGGATGTCCTGATTCAGCCCCTCCTGGAGCACTGCACCTCAGAGAAGATGAACACATGGCTCGGTATCCCTTCTCTATTCCCTACTCCTTCTCTCGCTCACTCCCTCATTCCCTCTTTTTTTTCACTCCCTCAATCCCCAGTCCATTCATTGTTAATGAAACACTCCTCGTATCTCAGCCCCCCACATTAGCTCTTTCTCTCTTTTTTTTGTCTGACCCCACTTTTCTTCCCCTCCTCTCACTCACTCAAGTCAGTCATTCCCCGCCTTTATCTTTCCCTCATACGCTTTCATTTTATCTTCTCCTTTCATCTGTCTTTCTCTCACTATCACCATACTGCCTCTCGTCCTGACAGTGGCAGTTCTTCTGAATGCATTATACTATCAAATTCAAATAATATGGGTCACAAATTGTGCCATTGCCCCATAGCATTCCCTCTCTGTGCTATGCAAAGATATTGTCACCCCACTGAGCGACGTAATGAAAGAACAATGGACACTTGGACAGAAGAAATAAAGGGGGAATATGCATTAGCTATAGTCAACTGCCTAACATCACTCCATCGTCTTTGCTTTCCATCTCTCTCTCGCTCTCTCATTCTCTCTCTCTCTCTCTCTCTCTCTCTCTCTCTCGTTCTCTCTCTCTCCCTCCCTCTGTCTCTCCACCAGGTGTAGTGTATGGCTACAAGGGACTGCTGCTGTTGCTGGGGATATTTCTAGCCTACGAGACCAAGTCTGTTTCCACGGAGAAGATCAATGACCATCGAGCCGTGGGGATGGCTATTTACAACGTGGCTGTGAGTCTCAACCATCACAGGGGGAGTGCTCTGGTTTCCGCTCTGCATTTTAGGCAGTCCATCGAGCGAATGATCTCCAAGCAACAATTAACTATTGGTAGAACGATAGCAGGGGCTAGGCATTGTCTCTGTGTGGACATGAGATTCAATGATTCGTCAGTGCATAATGATGACATACTGCTAAGACTCATTATTTCTGGTGGTAAGCATGTGCTCATAAATTTATTTTTGGAAGACATATTTTTGGCATAAGGCAAAGCATTAGTGCTATACTTAAACAATCATTTGAATTGAATTTGAATCTGTGAAGGATCATCACCAATAGATAGCAGCGATAACATACCATTGCACCATCTAAGTGTTGCAAACAAGTAGCCATAGCCATTCGGTAATCCTACTCACACAGGGGTAATCCTACTCACACAGGGGTAATCCTACTCACACAGGTGTAATCCTACTCACACAGGTGTAATCCTACTCACACAGGTGTAATCCTACTCACACAGGTGTAATCCTACTCACACAGGTGTAATCCTACTCACACAGGTGTAATCCTACTCACACAGGTGTAATCCTACTCACACAGGGGTAATCCTACTCACACAGGTGTAATCCTACTCACACAGGTGTAATCCTACTCACACAGGTGTAATCCTACTCACACAGGTGTAATCCTACTCACACAGGTGTAATCCTACTCACACAGGTGAGCAAATGCATAAAATGTCTGGTAATGTAGACTATTGCTGGAAAAAAACAAACACTGCTCTTATACGGGCAAACATTTTTATAACTTTAGCTTTAGGCTGGGATTCTATTTCTGCTCAACAATGTGCAAACATTTTAGTACTCTCTGAGCAATGATTTACCTAATTGCCAGAATTTGCCCAGATTCCCATCTCAAAACAGCTTAATGAGGAACCAAAACACTTACGACTGCAAACCACCCACAGTTTTACATCTTTTGACTGCGCATTTGCTGTGGGGCAATTATGAAGTACATACAGTCGTTTTTTTTGCAAAGCAGAGGAAAGAACATTTAATTGATCAATCATTCAGAAAGCTTGATGAAATTGTTAAACACAGCTGCAGTTCCGGACAAAGGGGAAGCATAGATGTTGATTTCACCATTTTATTTAATTGTGTGTATTTCGTGGTGTAATACACATAGATGAATTATACATTTCCCTACATAAATGGTGCCCTGTATGAGATGGACTCCTTTAAAATAAATCTGCAAAGGCCTCCTTGTTGGGAAGCAGAGAGCTTTTGTAAGGCTTGATATTGTGATGATGTGCCAGTATGGTACTGCTAACCTGCTACTTCATCTATGACTTTTTAATGATGTTTTCATATTGGGAACCTCGTTGGAATGATAAGCAGTTGCCGAGCGCTTTTTGAGATCTTATTTTCCTCTTTCACCTCTCCCTTGATATTTACCTCTTTGTTTCTCTCCCTCTCTCACTTTCTATATCCCTCTCTCCCCTCTCTTTCCCCTTTCTCTCTCATCCCCCCCCGTCTCTGCAGGTGTTGTGCATGATCACGGCTCCCGTCACTATGATCCTCACGTCACAGCAGGACGCTTCCTTTGCCTTTGCCGCGTTGGCCATAGTGTTCTCTGTCTACATCACGCTGGTGGTGCTCTTCGTGCCCAAGGTACACTATACTGTGTAGAATAGGCCTGCGTCCCAAAAGGCACCCTATTCCCTTTATAGTGTCTTACTTTTGACCAGGGCTCTGGTCAAAAGTAGTGCACTATATCGGGAATAGGATGCCTAGGACTCTGAGTCATTTAGCAGCAGTATTTAATGGACACTTGCATCAGCACTGGGAAAACAAAGTCTCAATACTTTCCTCAATGTTAACATTTCCAAATTCACATAGTATATGGTTCTTCTCTGTCTCTCTGGCTGTGTAGAAATAATGTTATACTCTGTTCTATTCTAGATGCGCAGGCTGATTACGCGTGGTGAGTGGCAGTCGGAGCAGCAGGACACGCTGAAGACCGGCTCGTCCACCAACAACAACGACGAGGAGAAGTCTCGCCAGCTGGAGAGAGAGAACCGTGAGCTGCAGAAGATCATACAGGAGGTACAGTACACGTGTTTTGATACACCTTAGCTGTCAACATAGAATCACAATACATCGAGATTGAAATACATTTAATACATTTAAAGTACATCTGAATAATTGGAACTAGTAATTCATCATTCAAACAATCTTCATCATACAGGTGGTACTACAATACACACTCACTTTGATACCTTAGATATCAAAATGCAATCACAATGCATCTATTAAAATACATCTAATATGTCTGAATTATTTGACCAACCAATCAATTTTATCATTCATTTTATTATATTTTACTAAGAGATATGATTGATATATAAGGAATACATGTCTAATTCATGCTCAGTGAATGATTTATAAATGATTCAGCTTGACCCATGAGTGTCCAGTATTAATAAGACCTCTCCCTCTTCCGTGCTCTCAGAAAGAGCAGAGGGTATCGGAGCTCCGCAACCAGCTGGTTGAGAGACAGGCCCTGCGCAACCGACGACGGCCCTCCTCCGGCACCAATCAGAACCACAGCAACCCGTCCCCGCCCTCTTCCCAGCCAGACCCCAAGTCTCTCCTGCCTCCACCCGGTTACCCCAACCCCGCGTCGGACAATCACTCCTTCTCCAACTCCTCCAACCTGTACCAGGCGGACAGCAAGATAAGTCGCAACCACTGTCACAACAGCCAGATCCCCCTGCTCTACAAGTGAAGGGGGTGGGGGTGGGAAGAGTGCAGAGCACACGGAGGAACGAACACACATGGAGGCACTGTGACTTTCACTTGTTATGGAAAAAGAGCACAAGCTACTGACATTGACAGAGTGAGTGGAGGCCCACGACGGCAGAGGGCTTTTCCATTCACTACAGGCTGCGGTGAGGCGAGTCACCCGGGGTAACACCAGTCTTTCTCCCAGTCAATCTCACTGTGGGAACCTGAAGCACTTATGACTAGTAATACGAGTTATTGAATAAGAGACGAGCACATCCCAGAGTAACCCTCAGTCTACTTGTGGAGACAAGAAAATGGCCAGATCTCCCCTTTTCACTCCTCCTCTTTCCTCCTTCCCTTTGTTTTCTCGTTCTGTTGTGCAGGTGTATCTAGGTTCTCCGGGAGGACTTTGTGTACTGTGTGTGTTTGCTCCTTTTTGACTCCCGTCTCTATTTGTCTCTTTTTGACTCCCGTCTCTATTTGTCTCTTTTTGACTCCCGTCTCTGCCTATTTTGTCTTCTGTTTGTTGAAATAGCGAAGCACATGGTAATTGATTAATATTGTTATTGCATAATGTATGATATGTTAAGTCATGGATTCAGTGTTGTGCCCTATATCTATTTAGTTCAATAGTTCTTTCTTTTTTGGGGGTGTAAAGGGGTGGAATCTGTTCAAATGCAATTAGAGTGGAAAAAACAGCACAGTTTCCCTGTGGATTCAATTTACTGGATTTCATATCAAGACGCGATCTAAACTCAGTGTAAAGTCATCCTAACTGACAGTGAATTGCCAACATTATAGCCATATGCAGTAGAGGGTTTTGGAATGGACACCCACATTTTGGGACAATAGCAAGATATTTGTGGATGTTATGCTGTACACATATTCAAGTACAGCTTTGTAACTTCAATCACATGTTTGCTGTTATATGCTCTTGAATAGATGAAACCCATTTGATAAGAAACGAGTGTAATGTGATATGTAACCTAATCCATTGTCTATATGGATCATCTTTTTGAACGTTGGACTTGAATGGATATGTTCCGGCGATTTGAACTTTCTTGGACACATCAGAGATATTCAAAGGTAGCTCAACCTCCTAAAGATTTTAAACTGCATATGTATTATGCATCAGTCTTCCAAGCCTTTTTTTTTATTTTCTTTTGTCTTTCAGGGGAAAACAGATTTGAGTGACAATCTGTATATAAATGTAAATGTGAGGGTACATGCCTGTCACCCGTTGGTCTTATATTTGATGTTACTTTCCGAATTGTCCCTCCAATTTTAGCTTTGTACAAAACCACATTTGTGAATGTGATGACGAAGAGTGTAACGTATTCTGACATGCGTCTACGACAGTTAATATATATGTACAATCTCATTCGTTAGCAATTCGTCCAAATGTATGAAGCAATGATATAACACAGCTTTATTGGCAAGTTACGTAAGTGACGCTACTTTTCCAAAAAGCGTGATCTCATGTTGCACTATAGTTCAAGACGTAACAGGGTTTCAGGTCAGGATTTTGTTGCCGTTCTAATGACATACTGTAGCTCAGGGTATAGGAAAGTGAGATATACAACCTCTCCATAGGAAGTTATTGGATGAAATAGTCCCTATTTATTAACTGTACATGGACGACATTGGGTAATATTGTAATATATGTATGCGAAGATTATTTAGAGAAATATACTCTTGCACATGTATGAATATACACTGAGTGTACAAGACATTAAGAACACCTTCCTAATATTGAGTTGCAGCCCCTTTTGCCCCCAGAACAGCCTCAATTCGTGGGGGCACGGCCTACAAGGTGTTGAAAACTTTCCACTGGGATGCTGGCCCATGTTGACTCGAATGCTTCAAGTTGGCTTGATGTCCTTTGGGCGGTGGACAATTCTTGATACACACGGGAAACTGTTGTGAAAAATCCAGAGTGTTGCAGTTCTTGACACACTCAAGCCGGTGTGCCTGGCACCTACTACCATACCCTGTTCAAAGGCACTTTGTCTTGCCCATTCACCCTCTGAATGGTTCACATACACAATCCATGTTTCAATGGTCTGAAGGCTTAAAAATCCTTCTCCTCCCCTTCATCTATACTGATTGAAGTGGATTTAGCAGGTGACGTCAATACAGGATCATAGCTTTCACCTGGATTCACTTGTTCAGTCTGTCATGGAAAAAGCAGGTATTCTTAATGTTTTGTACACTCAGTCTATACAACTGGATTTTAAGATATTTGTATACACTATATTTACAATTTTAAATGTTGATATATTTCAGATTATATGTATTCAAATATATGGATAATCATAGTAAAATAAACCCATTGTTTTTCACTGAATTTGTGTATTATGTTGTGTTCAATTGGACATAATGAACATAATTTCATGTAAACACCCTCATATACCCTGAAATACGACAAAACACTTCATTATACTTTGAATGGGTATTTTATTACAGACAATGTATGGTATCATAACCATGTCCAAAGGGACGCGCATGTCACACACAGCTGTTTTAACCACTAGATGTCACCGTCAGTTAATGACACCCAAGGGATTCTGTTATTACAGTTTCTCAATCACTTCGGCTAATGTTTTGAAACAGTCTTAACATTCTCTAAACTGTAAGTGCAATTGTCACTACAGTTTTATGGAACATCACAACTCTATTGCATGTCTGCAAAATGTAGTAACTCACCCAAAACATTTAATTAATGCTTCAAAATCATAGTTATTGTGTCAATAAGTTGTCCAATGCCACCAAAATGAAACTTTTTTTTTTGTTCATCGTGTGAGCCCTATTGGTCAAAATGTTTAGAGGTTTTTTCACCATGGCAGTCAAGCCTGGAAATGTTTGTTATATACAAATGGCATTTTTGTTCTTTTTTTGTTGACACTGACTGCTTACTGTACTATACAAGAATGTCCGTTTTTGTCTAGCGGAATGCTATTGTGTATCACACTGAGCTTTTTAGAGACCGATTTCAACAGTAGGTCGAAGTTTACTGGGGAACGTCAATGCTGTAGGACACAGAAAAAGGATATGCACATTTGTATGTATACAGTACACTTATTTTTGTAGCAATGTGTTACAAGTAAATAGAAATTCACATTTGCATGTCCATTTTGACATGTAAAGTCATATATAGTGAACAGAAAATTTGCCACAAAATGACATCCATGCAACAACAAAAACATGTAAAAACCCCACACCATTGTAAAAAAACAATAAAATGTACCTCCTCATAGTACGTACCACTACAAGTTCCCACCTTCTTGGTGGACATCCTGTCGCTCTTGTTGGTCTGGCCAGAGAATCGTCAACATCACATGGTGGAGGATGGTGGAAGGAACTCCATTGTTATTATTTCATGCGCAGCAAACCATTCCCAAACACTGTTGGGTCGGTGGAAGCTGACATTATCCCACACAATTACAGAATTTGCCAAATACAGTCTAACTCTTTGGTGTTCTGGCATTAGGTCTCTGTAAAGTGTGTTTAGGAAGGCCAGGAGAAGTTGGGTGTTATAGAGCACAATGTGTTTTCATTCTCAGAAATGGCAGCACACGTAATACTGCCCCCACGTTGGCCTGGTGTGCCAATTCTAGCTCGGTGCCTTTAGCCAGATTGAACCCAACCTCTGCCACAAAAGCAGCTCCATTATTCTCTACATAGTAACACAAAAATAAAATATAAACTTATGCTATGTAAAACTATTCTAGAATCAGACAGTTTAGTAAAGTATAAATGTTTTCTGTTCTTATGAGTACCTACAACTTCAAGAAGTATCTACAGGCATCATTAAAGTACAGTAAACCTCCCTGAACAATTTACCCTGTGCACACCAATGGTTTACCTGGACATACTTGTAATGAATACTCAGGGCGAAAAAGGTGTAGATTCACACGCAGAGCGCGGCAGATGTTTATTAAGTCGTTGCAGAAGGCAGGAATCGTGGTCACATGCAGGCAATGGTCAAACACGGGTAGATAGTCAAAAAACAAACAATACCTCAACCATACAAACAGGAAGAACTGAACTGAATAGGGAGCTGATGAGACCAGGTGAGAAATGAACACAGGTGAAATCAATGAACAAAAATGAAAGACAGGGCTACGTTATAATAATAATAATATATGCCATTTAGCTGACGCTTTTATCCAAAGCGACTTACAGTCATGTGTGCATACATTCTACGTACGTTCTGGAACACAAAGAAAAAGAACACAAGGTTGACTAACAAAAGGAAAGCAGAACCTGACAATACTGGTACCGCAGCTCCTTCACTATTCCTCTCAAATGGCAACTTGAAGAGTTGTTTCATAGTCATTTGATTTTTTTTATTCTCCAAAACTCTGTCTATAATGGAAATGCTGACAGAATTGATATTTACAAATATATTGTTGTCATTTATGATTGCACTTTGGATCTCTCTTAGCCTGATGGAATTGCTGGCTATGACCATGTTGCAAATGTCTTGTTCTTGCTGAACACTGCTGCTCTGCCACCAGCATGAGGCCATTGTGCAGTCTGAAATATGACATGTAGAATTCACAAATATATCATGTTACAGATATTACATTGTATTCAAATTCTGCTGTATTTCTGTATTACTGTGTATTCCTCACACTTATCTTACGGTACATTGTGATTTTCAGACTTGCATTTACCTTTATAACAGTTGCTGTATTGTTGTGAATGAAATGCTGTAACAAGAGTAAAGAAGGAGGACATATTTACCTGTTTTCCCTATGGAATGTTTGCACAATGGATGACTCTTTGGACCTGTTTACATTAGGCTGTACTCTCCGTCCAGCCTCTTCCATAAGACCGTGGTTTATGACATGGTCCACAATGTGGCTCTGATTTCATCAGGGACTTTTATTCTTTGCCTTCTTCCTCTATTATGTCTTCCCCTAACACCACCACCACCACGCATTCTGACACATCTTCTTATTTCTCTTCCAAGAGCATGTAGCTGCTGTTCAGGGTTGTGATGTTTCTCCATGTTCAAAAATGGTAGTGATTGTGCTGTGGGGAAGCTCCATATATATGCTTCCAAACTTGATCGGTTGATTGGTAAGATTGTGATTCCGATTTCATTACTATGTCACCCACCTGGCAGGTAATTTGTCAATTTATCAGACATCACAAACATTCCATGGCATAGATACTTATGGAATATACATGTATGTCTGACAGATTTTGGTAATTGAATGGATCCTTTTACATGTGACGGCTCACATGATGAAAGAATGTTTCGAAGTTGTGAAGAGTATGACAATTTCACTGAGAATCAACTCATCCGGTTTGATCAGCAAGCCATGTGCATGTAGTTATTGGGCAAATCGTAGACGATTGTACTTACTCTTTTGCACACGTGTGCCAAAACACATGCAATTTGCTTAAATGAATAAGAAATTCAAATCTGATGTAAACAAGAAACGAACTGTTCAGAGATTTGAAAAATAATTTTCGATTGAGAATTGAGCCAAAGCGATTGAGAAAAATTGTAATCTAAAATGAAAAGTAATTTCAGTCCCATTACGAAGAGCATCTGTGTCAATCATACAATATGCTTCCACTTCATAATTTATTGACCTATTAACCAATGGGTATTGGTGTCATTTCTTATCAAAAGGCAATACGAACTCAAAGATTGAGATCGCAATATGAGCTGAAAGTGAAAGGCAGACACACATGTTACACAACAGCCAGCTGCAAAGGGTCATGGGAAATGGCAATCTCATCTTGGGACAATAGTTTTATTATAATAAATTGTTGTTCCTTTATTTAACTAGGCAGTTAAGTTAAGAACAAATGATTATTTACAATGAGGCCCTACCCCGGCCAAACCCGGACGACGCTGGGCCAATTGTGCGCTGCCCAATGGGACTCCCAATCCACATCTTTCTTTGTTTCTCTCTCTCGGAGGAGGACCTGATCCCTAGGACCATGCCTCAGGACTACCTGGCTTGATGACTCCTTGCTGTCCCCAGTCCACCTGGTCGTGCTGCTGCTCCAGTTTCAGCTGTTCTGCCTAAAGCTATGGAACCCTGACCTGTTCACCGGACGTGCTACCTGTCCCAGACCTGCTATTTTCAACTCTCTACAGACAGCAGGAGTGGTTGAGAAACTTTGAATGATTGGCTATGAAAAGCCAACTGACTTTTACTCCTGAGGTGCTGACCTGTTGCACCCTCAACAACCACTGTGATTATTATTATTTGACCCTGCTGGTCATCTATGAACATTTGAACATCTTGGCCATGTTCTGTTATAATCTCCACCCGACACAGCCAGAAGAGAACTGGCCACCCCTCGTTGCCTGGTTCCTCTCTAGGTTTCTTCCTAGGTTCTGGCCTTTCTAGGGAGTTTTTCGTAGCTACCGTGCTTCTACACCTGCATTGCTTGCTGTTTGGGGTTTTAGGCTGTGTTTCTGTACAGCACTTTGAGATATCAGCTGATGTAAGAAGGACTTTATAAATCAATTTGATTTGGTTTGATTTTGAATGTGATACAGACAGGATGTTTGTGGGACAAACACATTTTCTCATGCACATACAGTATTTCAGCTCAGATGTTTACAGCCCCATCCACCCACACACCTGACTGACTGAAAACCTATGATGCTTTCGAGGAGGAGGAAGAAAGTCAGTGGGGGAATCCCCAGGCACGGCATATGTGGGTCATCTCACCTGACACAGCAGGAGAAAAAAACACAAAAGGGAATTTCCCTTGTTTTGGTCTGAAGTTATTGGGGAGGCACTTTGTTTCACAGTTTCTGGTGCAAAGCTGCTCAAGAACTGATGTAGGGCTTTAATTCAATCTGCATTGCAGAAGTTCAGCGTTACAGAGTGATTGACATTTAAAGGCAACGTTCCCGCTTTAGCGGAGACTGCATTCACTGTAAACGCTGCAGAGGTCGGGTCAATCTGAAATGACCTTTACATGTCTATCGCGGAGTCTGTAACGCTTAGTGCCCTTAGTGTTCATTTACTGCTAAATTCAAAACCTATTTACCCTCAACCACATGAGACAGTTAGATATGTCCAGACCCCCCGTCCCCGTCTCCCCCCGTCCCCTCCAAACTGTACAATTAAATATAATCAAACTTTGAGAAGATTTTGAATTTATTAGTTGATTCAAGCACACTGAATAGATGACAAATAAAATACAACACAATCACATTTAAATAAACATTAGTACATCAGTACATTAAATAAAATAACTTAATATTGTAGTACTGTATTCTGATAGGCCTAGTATAGGCTACTGCTAGACTTATGTGAATCAAGATAACTTATACTACAGTACTCCACAGTAGCCTATTGTATTTTCATATAAATAGTAAATATCATTTTTTTAAGTTAATATAAATAACCGGAAGTCATAATATTATTTGGTGCAAAGTCTACAATATAGAGAATGGACAATCATGTGTGGACAAACAATAATCATTTCTCAAACTGTTGCAGTTTACAAAAATAACCATTAAGATTAGACCAATCTCCTTTGAGATGGCTTAGTTACCATAAAATTGCAACACTAAAATAAGAGTTTTAACATAAAACTGTTTTAACAAATATTCATCTCTGGCCTGCCTCTCTCTCATCACAGTGCAAACACACCAAAGAAGTTCTTGCCCTGCTCAGGCTCCACGTCGGTCAGTCGATTGGTCTCAGTCCACAGTTTGTCCCCTTCATTCAGCTGAAACACCGCACCAAGGTAAACTGCATTGTACCAGCCTTCGCCAATTTTGGACTCAGCATCACCGTAGTTTCGTTGACAAACTGACCTTACCCCGCTAAGAAGATTAGCATTAACCCCGATGGAGTCCGAATAGCGCCAAATAATGTGACTCAGAGGAGTGGTATGCTCGCCCGGGCCATTGCACTTGACCCTAAACGAAGCCTGGCTGTAAACGAAGAAGAGCCCAGTGTGTGGGATGAGGATTTGGTTCCCCTGTAGCTCGAACCCGCCCTGGGAAAAAGCCTGGCCGTCATCCTTTCTCCACTGCACGGTGTCAGCGGTAAGATTAGGATTGTATTCACCTGGCAGTAGAGGGAAGAAAGTTTCATTGTTACAACTTTGAGGCCCCGGGATCCAACTGGTAGCTATTTCTTCTTGCAAAGCTCTTATCAATGTGCTCTGGTGGCAACAAGAGAAAAGCTAATGATTAAGAAACCTCTTTGCTTCCTTGTGTTATGGTTTCGTTTTTGTCAATGGGAATGTTTGAAAAAAATCACAGGGCTTCTCCAATAGAAACACTTACTAGCCCACTAGACACCGTTTCAAACCTTAAACCTTATTTTTGAATGGGGATGTTTCAAAATAATCCCCTAGCTTCTACAATGGAAAGACACTAAGACATGCAAGCCCACGAGACATTTGCTAACCTTCAACAGACACAGTCAAGGCTGGCTGCAAAAGGCTATAGGTCACTCACCCTCTAAATGGATGGCTGCTTTTGCATTGCCGGCAATCTGCTTCAATGTATGGTGGGTATCTGAGGGAGAGAAACATACTAGCCATAAATAACACAAGCAAAAGCCATGACGTCGCCTACCACCGTAACCTTTGATTAAAGCAATTATAGTGAGAAGCAATTAAATGAAAAGGGGCATCTGTCAATCAAATAATCACCTTTTGCACCAATGAGTATCTCCAGTTGAGGCTCCATTTCGTACTGCATCTGTGAAATCAACCAAGAGGATGTTAGTTGGTTGCACGGTCCTCTACTTCAGAAATGTGGTAAATATTGGCCCCATTAGAGTGCCTTACCGTTGCCAGTCTTCCATGCTGACACCATGCAAAGAGTAGGGCTGCTGCCGCACATAGAACTGCTATTAAGAGGACCCCACACAGCCTCCATAGCCAACCTCTGGAGGCCTTTCCCTCAGCGACAGCTGTCACCGTTGTGTTGTACACAGGGCCCCTCTCCATGTCTTCAGGTGTCATCGCATACCCCTCCATACTGCTGTTGAACGAGGTTCAAACTCTTGGCTCTTGGTGGCAGTGAAAAAGTCTAGCGACTGAATATTTGCCCGAATATCTCCTAAATATCTTTTTTTTGTTTTGACAGAGTTGTAGCTTGATAGGTGTCCTGTGTTTTGCTCGTTTGTTAGAATGGACTTCTGCCAGAAGCCCTGTCGTTTTTATGCTCGGCCTGCTATTGGCACAAAAGGGGAAACTCCAGTGATGTCACCCAGTGAGTGTAGACATAGCAGAGTAGCAGCAGAAAACTGGCTGTGGAGAGATGGTTATGGTTCAAAGGAAAATAAAATCCACAGACCAGCTCCACCAAACTGGGATTCCAATGGGTAGGTGTGGTTGCAGGATGGGGTTAAGGCAAAACAGGACGTGCAACTTGAACGTGAATTACTTGTGCAACGATGTAGTTTTTTCCATTTGGTAACCAGAATGTACGGCAACTTCTCAGCTATATACTGAAACTGCATTTACATAAAACAAGGAATTCTCAATAAGTCACCCGTATAATTATGTAATTACACAATGCGTTTGAATAAACTCCATGGTATCTTTGCTACTTAATGTAAAGTGTAGCAAAGCCACTTACAGTATCTTGACTTGAACTTTAGTTTGTGATTTCTATTCAGTCTCATTCACCAGCTGTTTGTAATACTATATGTCTAGTAATTGTCATACATTTCAAATAGTAAACAATGATGATATTTATTGATTACATAGAACTTGTTGCACTGAAGTTGTTAATAACTGGATGTAAATGTAATGCTTCTACAGCTACACAATCACAATACATTTGAGGGTATACAAGGACAGGCTCAGGAGAAACAAAAAAGACTTGTAAATATCCCTCTTTTTGTTTCGGAACTGGTTTCGTACATAAACCTTTCCAAACCCCTAAACAGGTTTTTGACTTCTCTTTATTGACCCAATCTGGCTTCCTTATTTCGCTGCCCTCCCTGACTGGTTGAGCGAGTACGGAGCAGAACGCGGTTGATTTGTGGGATTTCCATCACCCATACACTACCTGATCTGAGTTTTGTTTGTATATTGTTTCATCTCATTTCTGTTTCTGTTAAATCAGTTATCAATTAGTGATGAAACAAAGCACTGTATAGCTTCCAAACATGGTTAAAACGATCATTTTGATCGTATTTGCATCCATAGCTCTGTCTATGAACGTGAGAGTGGTTATTTCTTGCTTTCTTCTTAAGTCATGTTTTTTTGGTGTTGTAAGGGGTATTGAGGCTTTTGTTAAATGCACTTTAAATGAACTGTGATTTGATGATTTACATTTCGCCAGTCCCAGTCCTTGGCTGTCTACCAAAACAAGTAGCTGGGGTGACCAGACCGAGCCGCAGACTGCAGTTTCAATGTAGTGTATCAGGGCAATCAATGTATCACCGCTGGTAAAGGTAGCTTGGAGTATTGTCCCGTAACACTGTTTCACATGCACTGTGTCACTGTTTCCTTACGTATTCTTATGTGCAAATACAAGCAATATAGGTATGACCGTCAGGGAAGTATGGAGTATTTCGCAATGTTTTATGTATAGTCATTCAGTCGTTATACTGATACATCTCTCAGATTGATTTGATTTATTCCTACGTTAGTGTGTAACAATGTTTCCAAGACTATTACAACCTGCAAAATACACGCCAACTGCAAGATCTTGGAAAGAGCAGGGAAGCAATAGGTAAAACTTCAGTGGTGAGCTGAAATATAACACAGGAACCTCTCATACTGAATTCTATTGAGGAAAGAAAGACCTTTTCATTGTGAGAAACTTAAGTATTGTGATAATGGGAGGAAACATCTACCTGAGACTTCATATCGCAATGCCCTTCTTTCTGATGTGCCCTTGAGCATGAAATTGAACCCCAATTGCTCTGAATAAGCATGACTGAAATGTTAAAAGCCTTCCATCACCCTTTAAGTAATGATACATCTGGCCCTATATTGTATTCACCTATCTGTAACTGATAGGGTTCAAAGCTGGGTCTCCCACCAGAACAGTGCATTAGCCTTACTAGTCTGGGCATTGGCTTGGGGTCACAGGGTTCAAGTATCAGGCAAGTTTAGGTCCCATTAGGGCTCATCCTCCTGTTGACCTTATTCACAGAACCAACGGGATATTTCACGTCCAGCCAAGTTACCTCAGGGATTACTTCTAAAAACAGAGAAGCAGGCTTTTTCTAGGTTTTTGAACCAGGTACCTGTTTATGTTCTAAGAAGGTAGCGACACACCCTTAGAGGTGTAAGGTGGGTGATTCATTCTCCCATTGTCTGAAAGAGCAATTGGGTCATTGTTGGTATTACCTGTACATGACCTGAGGCTGTACATGACCTTTTACCTAGTTAATGTATCCTTGCTGCCGCCCACAGGATAGTGTCCACTCCAGGCATATCGAGGTTTTCCTGACCAGTGATCAATAGGTCTGTCAATTTGATGAATTGCTTATGTTACTGTTTGTCTCATGGACATCACCATTTCTTGTGCATTTGTAACTTGACATGGATTCATATACTGGAAATAGAGTATTGCTGACAGAAAATATATATTTCACTTCTGATCTTAATTTGAGATCTACTTCCGTAAATTGAACCTGAAGTTCTATTTGTGTGATCTCTCTCCCAGTTCCTACACTCTTTGCCACCTGCTTCCACCGTCCTGATAAAGCAATTTGGAGAAAAAAAATCCTAATTCTGAAAACATTTTTGTAGTCAAATGCAGATCATCTCATGAGGTAAGGAGAAAGAAAATAAATTGTGACCCACACACTCAAATATTCCAACATACTGTAAAATGTGACCTTGTTGTATACACAAACAGTCAGGCACCCTGGCTAGCAGTTAGCACAGTACATTAAGTAGTTGTAGTGGATGATAGTGTCAGTGACTTGCAATCAAGGTAGGTGGGGTAGGTAGGGTAGGCAGGGTAGGCAGGGTAGGTAGGGTAGGCAGGGTTGGCAGTTCTTTCTCTGTGATAATCTAATGAAAAAAAAGCTGCTATAAAAAGCACCCCAAAAAATACAATGATATCAACAACAAAAAAATATATCTAATGTTTTTTCTCAATGATTCAGGTGGTTGTTATGCTCAAAATCTCAAAATGTGCTACAACTACATAAAAACATCAGGAAAGACGCTAGATTGTGCATGCTTTCCTTCCCATCCATTGAATTCCATTCAAATCATTGACGATTTGTTGATGGACAGGGTCAGCATAGGCCTCGCTGGTGTTTTTTTCAACCCTTTTTCTCCCCAATTTCGTGATATCCAATTGGTAGTTCCAGTCTTGTCCCATCGCTGAAACTCCTGTACGGGCTCGGAAGAGGCGAAGGTCGAGAGCCGTGCGTCCTCTGAAACACGATCTTGCCAAGCCGCACTTCTTGACACCCGGAAGCCAGCCGCAACAATGTGTCGGAGGAAACACCGTACAGCTGGCGACCATAGTCAGCGTGCATGCACCCAGCCCGCCACAAGGAGTAGCTAGAGCGTGACGGGACAAGGACACCCCGGCCGGCCAAACCCTCCCTTAACCCGGACAACGCTGGGCCACTCATGGGGCACAATAGCCTATGTCACTAAGGTTGTTGGAGCCATCTTTTGTTTGGTGGACTTGGCCTTAATAAAGGTTTACTTGTGAGTAAATGTGGCTTTGATAATAGCCCGTGCCTACCTAGCCACTGACCTCACCGCACGCCACTATACCGTGTCTCATGGTCCTCACATGATTGAAGGCTCATCATCTGTATTTGTCACGTAGTTCATTCATAGGATCTGTCTGTAGATAAATTCATGTTAACTACTCGGAATGTAACTGTACTTAAGGATGGCTGAGAAAAGCAGGAAGTAGGTCCTGAAAACAGGAGATGAAATTAAAAATGCTCAGGAGGGAAACCACAACAGTAAGGAAGTGATAATCAACTATTGCTTTGATTCTTACAACAGAAGAAGCAAATATCCCTGTATTGCAGATCAGCAAGGACATCCCTTTATTTCATCACCAAACCTGATTGAAAGGATTTCATCAAACAGGAGGGAGGGAGGTAGATTTAGTTCATTTCAGACGATGGTGAGTATCCTCTTGCGCTTTAGAACATGGATGAAATGAGAGCTTTCCGAAAGGGAACATTTTGAATGTTGCCAGAACGTCCTGTAGAAAATGTTTGCATAAAGACCAGTAAGAGACTTAAAGACCAGTGTAGTGGCAGTAGTCCAGACGGGAGATGGCAGGTGCCTGGATTAGGACCTGCGCCGCTTCCTGCGTGAGGTAGGGTCATACTCTACAGATGTTGTAGAGAATGAACTTGCAGGAGCGAGACACTGCTTTGATGTTTGCAGAGAACGGCAGGGTTGTCCAGGGTCACGCCAAGGTTCTTTGCACTCTGAGAGAGGGACTCTGTGAATGTCCTCAGGACGTCCCTTGTTACCCGGGGTTACCGTATAGTCCAGGACAGGATTAAAATCTACACCGTTTCTAAGTGGCATACAGTAGAATAAACTGTACAAATGCCAAATCACTCTATACATGTACATTTGCCATTTTAATCATTTAGCAGACGCTCTTATCCAGAGTGATTTACAGTTCGTGTATTCATCTTCAAATACAGTAGCTAGTGGGAGAACCACATATCTCAGTCATAGTAAGTACATTTTTCCTCAGTGAAGTATCATTCAGCAAAGTCATTGATTGTAGGCAGGAAAAAGTCAAGTGGAAGTGTTACTGTAGTTCTGGGGGGAGGATTATTTAAGAGACTCTTTGAAGATGTAGGGTTTCAGTGGTTTTTGTAAGATGGGCAGGGATTCTGCTGTCCTAGTTTCAGGGGGAAACTGGTTCCACCATTGGGGTGCAAAGACAGAGAAGAGTTTGACTGGGCTGAGCTACCCTCCCGTAGGCCAAGAGACCAGAGGTGACAGAATGGAGTACTCAGGTTGGGGTGTAGGGTTTGAGCACAGCCTGAAAGTAGGGAGGGGCAGTTCCACTTGCTGCTCCGTAGGCAAGTACCATGGTCTTGAAGTGGACGTGTGCGGAGGAATGGGCTGACATGGGAGAACTTGGGAAGGTTGAACACCAGTCGGGCCGCGGAATTCTGGATAAGTTGCAGTAGTGTGATGGCACAAGTGAAGAGCCCAGCCAATGGCAAGTGCCTGGATTAGTTCCTGCTCCGCTTCCTGTGTGAGATAGCGTCATACTCTATGGATGTTGTAGAGAATGAACTTGCAGGAGCAAGTCACTGCTTTCATGTTTGCAGAGAACGACAGGGTTGTCCAGGGTCACGCCAAGGTTCTTTGCACTCTGAGGGAGAGACTGTGAAGTTGTCAACCGTGATGGAGAGGCCCTGTAGCGGCCAGACCTTCCCCGGGAGGAAGAGCAACTCCGTCTTGATGAGGTTGAGCTTGAGGTGGTGGGCCGACATCCAGGCTGAGATATCTGCCAGGCACGCAGAGATGTGTCTCTACACTTGGTTGTCTGAAGTGGGAGAAAAATAGTTGAGTGTCATCTGCATAGCAATGATAGGAGACAGTACGGTGCGTGGGTAAAATCACTGGGAAAGCCAAGCCAGAAAATGTTTACATATTACAACCTACGTGTTGTGATAATTGTGTTGTTTGCTCTGTAACCTGTTAGTTCATATACCTTGGGACCATGATATACAGTGCACTCAGAAAATATTCAGACACCTTGACTTTTTCCACATGTTACAACCTTAATCTAAAATGGATTAAATCGTTTTCCCCCCGTCATCAATCTACACACAATACCCCATAATGACAAAGCAAAAACAGAGATGTTTGATCGGGTTCAAGCCCCGGCTCTGGTTGGGCCACTCAAGGACATTCAGAGACTTGTCCCGAAGCCACTCCTGCGTTGTCTTGGCTGTGTGCTTAGGGTCATTGTCCTGTTGGAAGGTGAACCTTCTCCCCAGTCTGAGGTCCTGAGCGCACTGGAGCAGGTTTTCTTCAAGGATCTCTCTGTACTTGGCTCCGTTCATCTTACTCTTGATCCTGACTAGTCTCCCAGTCCCTGCCGCTGAAAACCATCCACACAGCTTGATGCTGCCAACATCATAGTTCACCGTAGGGATGGTACGAGATAGTTAAATCCTGGTTTCATCAGACCAGAGAATCTTATTTCTCATGGTCTGAGAGTCCTTTGAGTGCCTTTTGGCAACTCCAAACTCCATGTGCCCTATACTGAGGAGTGGCTTCCATCTGGCCACACAAGGCCTGATTGGTGGAGTGCTGCAGAAATGGTTGTCCTTCTGAAGGTTCTCACATCTCCAAAAAGCAACTCTGGAGCTCTGTCAGAGTGACCAAAGGCTCTTCTCCCGATTGCTCAGTAGGAAGAGTCTTGGTGTTTCCAAACTTCTTCCATTTAAGAATGATGAGGACACTGTGCTCTGGGGGACGTTCAATGCTGCAGACATTTTTTGGTACCCTCCCCTGTGCCTCGACACAATCCTGTCTCGGAGCTCTACAGACAATTCCTTCAACCTCATGTCAACTGTGGGACCTTATATAGACAGGTGTGTGCCTTTCCAAATCATGTTTGATCAATTCAATTTACCACAGGTGGACTCCAATCAAGTTGTAGAAACATCTCAAGGATGATCAATGGAAACAGGATGCACCTGAGCTCAATTTCGAGTCTCATAGCAAAGGGTCTGAATACTTATGTAAATAAGGTATCTGTTTTTATTTTTATAATTATGCAAAAATGTCCAAAAACCTTTTTTCGCTTTGTTATTCTGGGGTGTTATGCATAGATTGATGAGGAAAGCAATTCATTTAATACATTTTAGACTAATGTGGAAATACGGAAGGGGTCTGAATACCTTCCGAATACACTGTATAGACCTAAGGACAAGAAAATAAGAAGAAACAGTGGCAGAATAAATTCAACCCCACCTTTGTTTTAATCACAAAACCGGAGAACAACCTCTGTCTGGTGAAGTCCAGAAAGCATATGATGTGGCTCTCCATGGTCTGATGTCCTAACCGACTTGCCAAAACTATAGTTTGTTAATTAACAAGACATTTGTGGAGTGGTTGAAAAACGAGTTCTAATGACTCCAACCTAAGTGTATGAGTAGACCTTACAGTGAAATGCTTACTTACGAGCCCCTAACCAAAAATGCAGTTAAAAAAATATGGATAAGAATAAGAAAAAAAAGAAAAAATTAATTAAAGAGCAGCAGTAAAATAACAATAGCGAGACTATATACAGGGGGGTACCGGTACAGGATCAATGTGCAGTGGCACCGGTTAGTTGAGGTAATATGTACATATATAGTTGAAGTCGGAAGTTCAGATACGCTTAGGTTGGAGTCATTAAAACTCGTTTTTCAACCACTCCACCGATTTCTTGTCAACAAACTATAGTTTTGGCAAGTTGGTTAGGACATCTACTTTGTGCATGACACAAGTCATTTTTCCAACAATTGTTTACAGCCAGATTATTTCACTTACAATTCACTGTATCACAATTCCATTGGGTCAGAAGTTTACATACACTAAATTGACTGTGCCTTTAAACAGCTTGGAAAATTCCAGAAAATTATGTCATGGTTTTAGAAGCTTCTGATAGGCTAATTGACATAATTTGAGTCAATTGAATGAGTACCTGTGGATGTATTTCAAAACCTACCTTCAAACTCAGTGCCTTTTTGCTTGACATCATGCGAAAATCAAAAGAAATCAGCCAAGACCGCAATTTCCAAATTCCTGAAGGTACCACGTTCATCTGTACAAACAATAGTACGCAAGTATAAACACCATGAGACAACGCAGCCGTCATACCGCTCAGGAAGGAGACGCTTTCTGTCTCCTAGAGATGAATGTACTTTGGTGCGAAAATTGCAAATCAATCCCAGAACAACAGCAAAGGACCTTGTGAAGATGCTGGAGGAACAGGTACAAAATAATCTATATCCACAGTAAAAACGAGTCCTATATCGACATAACCTGAAAGAACGCCCCTATCAAGGAAGAAGCCCCTGCTAAAAAAAACACCATAAAAAGCCAGACTACGGTTTCCAACTGCACATGGGGACAAAGATCGTACTTTTTGGAGAAATGTCCTCTGGTCTGATGAAACAAAAATATAACTGTTTGGCTATAATGACCATCGTTATGTTTGGAGGAAAAAGGGGGAGGCTTGCAAGCCGACGAACACCATCCCAACCGTGAAGTATGGGGGTGGTAGCATCATGTTGGGGTGCTTTGTTGCAGGACTGGTGCACTTCACAAAATAGATGGCATCATGAGGACAGAAAATGATGTGGATATATTGAAGCAACATCTCAAGACAGCAGGAAGTTAAAGCTTGGTGTCGCGACTTCCGCCGAAGTCGGCTCCTCTCCTTGTTCGGGCGGCGTTCGGCGATCGACGTCACCGGCTTTCTAGCCATCGCTGCTCCATTTTTCATATTCTCATTTGTCTTGTTCCATACACACCTGGTTTTCATTCCCTAATCACACTGAATGTATTTAGTCCTCTTTTCCCCTCCACATCTTTGTGTGAAATTGTTTTGATGTTATGTGGGTATTTTTACGCGCCAGACATTGGTTTATGTTCTGTGTTTTTGGCACGTTTTAGGTACTTATGTGCTTTCTTTTGGACCGGAATAAAAAGTGCGCCTGTTAACTACACTTTGCTCTCCTGCACCTGACTTCACCTCCAGTACACACCCATAACACTTGGTCGCAAATGGGTCTTCCAAATGAACAATGACCCCAAGCATACTTCCAAAGTTATGGAAAAATGGCTTAAGGACAATAAAGTAAAGGTATTGGAGTGACCATTACAAAACCTGACCTCAATCCCATAGAACATTTGTGGGCAGAACTAAAAAAGCGTGTGCGAGCAATGAGGCCTACAAACCTGACTCAGTTACACCAGCTCTGTCAGGAGGAATGGGCCACAATTCACCCAACTTATTGTGGGAAGCTTGTGGAAGGCTGCCCGAAAAGTTTGACCCAAGTTGAACAATTTAAAGGCAATGCTACCAAATATTAATTGAGTGAAATAAAAGCTGAAATAAATAATTCACTCTACTATTATTCTGACATTTCACATTCTTAAAATAAAGTGGTGATTCTAATTGACATAAGACAGGGATTTTTTTACTAGGATTAAATATCAGGAATTGTGAAAAACTGAGTTTAAATGTATTTGGCTAAGGTGTATGTAAACTTCCGACTTCAACTGTAGGTAGAGTTATCAAAGTGATGATAACAACAGAGAGTAGCAGCGGGGCAAAGCAAATAGCCTGGATAGCCATTTGATTAGGTGTTCAGGAGTCTTATGGCTTGGGGGTAGAAGCTGTTTAGAAGCCTCTTGGACCTAGACTTGGCGCACGGGTACTGCTTGCCGTGCGGTAGCAGAGAGAACAGTCTATGACTAGGGTGGCTGGAGTCTTTGACAATTTCTAGGGCCTTCCTCTAACACCACCTGGTGTAGAGGTCCTGGATGGCAGAGAGCTTGGCCCCAGTGATGTACTGGGTCTTTCGCACTCTGTAGTGCCTTGCGGTCGGAGGCCGAGCAGTTGCCATACCAGGCAGTGATGCAACCAGTAAGGATGCTCTCGATGGTGCAGCTGTCGAATCTTTTGACGATCTAAGGGCCCATGCCAAATCTTTTCAATCTTCTGAGGGGGAATAGGTTTTGTCATGCCCTCTTCACAACTGTCTTGGTGTGCTTGGACCATGTTAGTTTGTTGGTGATGTGGACACCAAGGAACTTGAAGCTCTCAACCTGCTCCACTACAGCCCCGTCGATGAGAATGGGGGTGCTCTGTCCTCTTTTTCCTGTAGTCTGCAATCATCTCCTTTGTCTTGATCACGTTGAGGGAGAGGTTGTTGTCCTGGCACCACACGGCAAGGTGACGACGAGACAGCGGATGAGATAGCAAAAGCTCAAGTTGCCCAGCCCGGCGGTGATACAATCTTCGGCAAAATCATTCGTAAGGAGATTCCTGCAAAAATATTATTTGAAGATGTCTCGTCGTTGTCGGTGATGAGGCCTACCACTGTTGTGTCATCGGCAAACTTAATGATGGAGTTGGAGTCGTGCCTGGCCGTGCAGTCATGAGTGAACAGGGAGTACAGGAGGGGGCTGAGCACGCACCCCTGAGGGGCCCCTGTGTTGAAGATCAGCGTGGCGGATGTGTTGTTACCTACCCTTACCACCTGGGGGAGGCCCATCAGGAAGTCCAGAATCCAGTTGCAGAGGAAGGTGTTTAGTCCCAGGGGGACGCTTATTGATGAGCTTTGAGGTCACTATGATGTTGAACGCTGAGCTGTTGTCAATGAATAGCATTCTCACATAGGTGTTCCTTTTGTCCAGGTGGGCAGTGTGGAGTGCAATAGAGATTGCATCATCTGTGGATCTTTTGGGGCGGTATGCAAATTGGAGTAGGTCTAGGGTTTCTCGGATAATGGTGTTGATGTGAGCCATGACCAGCCTTTCAAAGCAGGGTAGCCTAGTGGTTAGAGCGTTGGACTAATAACCGGAAGGTTGCAAGTTCAAACCCCCGAGCTGACAAGGTACAAATCTGTCATTCTGCCCCTGAACAGGCAGTTAACCCACTGTTCCTAGGCCGTCATTGAATATAAGAATTTGTTCTTAACTGACTTGCCTAGTAAAATAAAAAAATACATAAAAAGCACTTGGCTACAGATGTGAGTGCTATGGGCCGGTAGTCATTTAGGCAGGTTGCCTTAGTGTTCTTGGGCACAGGCACTATGGTTGTCTACTTAAAACATGTTGGTATTACGGACAGGGAGAGGTTGAAAATGTCAGTGAAGACACTTGCCAGTTGGTCAGCGCATGCTCGCAATACACATAATGGTAATCCGTCTGGCCCTGAGGCCTTGTGTTTGTGCAAGTAGAAAAAACATGTTGACACCCTACTTGTAGAGAAACGCCAATGGTATCCTTCTCTCTTTCATGTTGACGAAACAGTGTCACTCTCCCCATAGCTACATATTGACAGATCCTCTCCACGTCCACGTCACTTGGTAGGAGCAGCCTGCCAGGTATTATGCAATCCAATAGTGTGCAGAGCCTGAGACGCCCAGCCCAGACAGGGTTAAAGGAGGTTGAATACAGTAGCGGATATGTGAATAAGTGTGTACAATTGCAGATTTCTGTGGAGAGACGACTAGAAGAATAGGAACTATGACTAATCTGAAACTGACAACTTTGTGGCTTCCTGTTTTGAGGGTTTTCAATCGCTAGTTCCTGTTTGATTCTCTTTGTACAATGAGCATCTAAAGTCCCACTGGGCACAGACTTCAGTTCAATGTTTAGTTTTTATTTACATTTGGTTGAGTTGTCAACTATCCTCAATTCAACGTGAAATCAACAAAACATTTCACCTTGTCATTTTATTTAGGTTAAAAGTTGGGTGATTATTTTTTCTCCAAATCCAATCAGTTTTCTACTTTGATTAAACAGCATCACATTGATTCAACCATGTTTATGCCCAGTTGGTTAGCTTTCGGCCAGTGATAACTCAGTACTGACGTGTGTTTCTGTTACATCAGTTTTCTAATGCTAATAGGTACAGGTATTTTCAGACCGAGTTTGCATGTCTCTGAATAAGCTGAGTCTGTGATAGTAGCAGAATCCATCACAAGAGTGACAGAGAAGGACATCTGCCTTTTCTCTGTAGTGAGGTAGCGCCACCATGTGGTAAGTGGTACCTCCCGTTTGGCTCAGTTGGTAGAGCATGGCGCTTGCAATACCAGGGTTGTGGGTTCAATTCCCACGGGGGACCAGTGGAGGAGAATGGGAGTCGCTCTTGAATGCTAAATTACATCAATATAAACAATATAAACAATGGATGTGAATAGTGGCGTAAGTCATTTTGGCATTCACTCATCTTTCCAACTCTCGTGTTTGACAACAGCTGATAATTAGATCAATTGATGCGCTATACCAAAATGAATAAACGGTGGGAGTCGAAGCAAGTCGCCCATTACATGACGCATTCGGAGTACTATTTTAGAATGATTCTTTATTTATTTTTGCATACTATTTAGTACAGTTGTATGGGTATTCAGACACGACCACTGTCTCCATATCAAATCTATTTACCATCTATAATATCTAGCATCGACTAATTCACATCATGATAGATACCATTAATATCACAAGAAATCACACACACACACACACACACACACACACACACACACACACACACACACACACACACACACACACACACACACACACACACACACACACACACACACACACACACACACACACAAATAGATAGTTTGACAAAGTATTCTGTTATCTCATTGTGTAATCAAATCTGTTCAGCAAAACATACAATGCATATGCATAACAGTTACAGTTTCCACAAAATAAATTCAGTTTAGTAACTACCACACACTTTTTTAAAAACAATGTTTTAACAGCTGTTTTTGGTTCAATCTTGAACTAAGTCTCAATACAAATGTCTGTTGGCTCAATATGGGGGGAGCTGAAATGCCCCCCAGTGGGTATTCTCTACTCCATACCTAAAGCTATTATTCTTGGATGTTATCTCAAGGCTGAGGCTGTTACCTTGTTGGAGCTTAACCATCCTGGACATGAATACAGTGCCCTCTTTCTCTCCGTGATACACGGCTTCACTCAGTCTCCTTCGCTGGGTCTGATTCTGAATGCCATTTTTGAACAGAGTCACCTTCCTCTTCTCCTCTCCCCCGGTGTGCCTAGTGAAGGTGACCTGGACATAGATGTAGTAGAAGCCTTCAGATGTGATGTAGACAGAGTTGTCGCGGAGGACGAGGGAGCAAGAGCCACAGGCATCATGGTCATTCTCCCAAGATAATGTTCCTACACATGAGACAGAAGGAATGAAAATAAAAGAGAATAAAATAAAATATTAAAACGCTTTACATCATATCAATGGGTTAATATACACTACATGACCAAACGTATGCGGACGCCTGCTAGCCCCCTCTCATTCCAAAATCATGGGCATTAATATGGAGTTGGTCCCCCCTTTGTTGCTATTCCACTCTTCTGGGAAAGCTTTCCACTAGATGTTGGAACATTACTGTGGGGACTTGCTTCCATTCAGCCACAAGAGCATTAGTGAGGTCGGGCACTGATGTTTGGCGATTAGACCTGGCTTGCAGTCGGCGTTTCAATTCATCCCAAAGGTGTTCGATGGGGTTGAGGTCAGGGCTCTGTGCATGCCAATCAAGTTCTTCTACACCAATCTCGACAAACCATTTCTGTATGGACCTCGCTTTGTGTATGTGGGCATCGTCACACTGAAACAGGCAGTTTGGAACTTGGAAGTGAGTGTTGCAACCAAGGACAGACAATTTTTACGTGCTACACGCTTCAGCACTCAGTGGTCCCGTTCTGTGAGTTTGTGAGGCCTACCACTTCGCGGCTGAACCGTTGTTGCTCCTAGACGTTTCCACTTCACAATAACAGCACTTACAGTTGATCGAGGCAGCTCTAGCAGGGCAGAAATGGAACTGACTTGTTGAAAAGGTGGCATCCTATGACGGTGCCATGTTGAAAGACACTGAGCTCTTCAGTAAGGCCATTATACTGTCAATGTTTGACTATGGGAATTGCATGGCTGTGTGCTCTATTTTATACACCTGTCAGCAACGGTGTGGCTGAAATAGCCGAATCCATTAATTTTAAGGGGTGTCCATAGACTTTTGTATATGTAGTGTATGTTTGTGCATATATTTGAACAGACAGGTGGCAAAATATTGAATAACTGCACTTTCAATACCCCTTTAAAAACTCTGTATACAGTGCCTGCGGAAAGTACTCAGACCCCTTGACTTTTCCACATTTTGTTACGTTACAGCCTTATTCTAAATATATTTTTTCCCCCCTCAGCAAGATACACACAATACCCCATAATGACAAAGCAAAAACAGATATCTACAAACAGATACCTTATTTACGTAAGTATTCAGACCCTTTGCTATGAGACTCGAAATTGAGCTCAGGTGCATCCTGATCCATTGATCATCCTTGAGATGTTTCTACAACTTGATTGGAGTCCACCTGTGGTAAATTAAATTGAATGGACATGATTTGGAAAGGCACACACCTGTCTATATAAGGTCCCACAGTTGAAAGTGCATGTCAGAGCAAAAACCAAGCCATGAGGTAAAACGAATTGTCCATAGAGCTCCGAGACAGGATTGTGTTGAGCCACATATCTGGGGAAGGGTACCAACGATTTTCTGCAGCATTGAAGGTCCAAAAGAACACTGTGGCTTCCCATCATACTTAAATGGAAGAAGTTTGGAACCACCAAGACTCTTCCTAGAGCTGGTCGCCCAGTCAAACTGAGCAATCGGAGGAGAAGGGCCTTGATCAGGGAGGTGACCAAGAACCAATTGGTCACTCTGACAGAGCTCTAGAGTTCCTCTGTGGAGATAGGAGAACCTTCCAGAAGGACAACCATCTCTGCAGCACTCCACCACATGACAGCCCGCTTGGAGTTTTCCAAAAGGCACCTAAAGATTCTCAGACCATGAGAAACAAGATTCTCTGGTCTGATGAAACCAAGATTGAACTCTTTGGCCTGAATTCCAAGCGTCACGTCTGGAGGAAACCTGGCACCATCCCTACGGTGAAGCATGGTGGTGGCAGCATCATGCTGTGGGGATGTGTTTCAGTGGCAGGAACTGGGAGACTAGTCAGGATCGAGGGAAAGATGAACGGCGCAAAGTACACAGAGATCCTTGATGAAAACCTGCTCCAGAGTGCTCAGGACCTCAGACTGGGGTGAATGTTCACCTTCCAACAGGACAACGACCCTAAGCACACAGCCAAGACAACGCAGGAGTGGCTTCGGGACAAGTCTCTGAATGTCCAGCCAGAGCCTGGACTTAAACCCGATCAAACATCTCTGGAGAGACCTGAAAATAGCTCTGCAGCAATGCTCCCCATCCAACCTGAGAGAGCTTGAGAGGAACTGCAGAGAAGAATGGGAGAAACTCCCCAAGTACAGGTGTGCCAAGCTTATAGCGTCATACCCAAGAAGACTTGATGCTGTAATCGCTGCCAAAGGTGCTTCAACAAAGTACTGAGTAAAGGGTCTGAATACTTATCTAAATGCGAGGTTATTATTATTATTTTTTAAACGTTTTGCTTTGTCATTATGGAGTATTGTGTGTTGATTGATGAGGGAATAAAACAATTGAATACATTTTTGAATAATGCTGTAACATAATAAATTGTGGGAAAAAAATCAAGGGGTCTGAATACTTTCCGAAGGCACTGTACGCTGCAAAATTATAATGTATTTTCACAAACAGTAATTGTATCATTGTCTTGGGCTTAGTGCATTGCCCGCATCTAAGCAGTTACAGTAGATGGGTTGATTGCGGGTCTTGAACACCACTTCTCAAAGGAGCAGACGGTGGGGGGGTTAATACACCTACCCTCACAATAGCTCAATGTTTAATGAATAGACTGAATATTTGCATAATGTTTTCAATACATATATCTCATTTTGTGATGAATAAAGATGCATAACATCTTGATAAGAGAAATACAATTACGTTGGACTGTGTCGTAATATGTTCTGCTCATGGTTAGTAAGCTCCCGCTCAGCCCAGTCCAAGCTCTTCTCTGTCCTGGCACCCCAATGGTGGACCCAGCTTCCCCCTGAAGCTAGGACATCCTGCCCATCTTCTGAAAACATCTGAAACCCTACCTCTTCAAACAGTATCTTAAACAATCCTCCTCCAAACAGACAAATAATGGCGCAGTACAACAGTGATATGCAGAACAGCATCTCGGAACGCACAACTCGTCGATCCTTGTCACAGATGGGCTATTGCAGCAAACGACAACACCGGGTTCCACTCCTGTTAGCTAAAAACAAGAAGAAGTTGCTCCAGTGGGCACGCGATCACCACTTGACAATGAGGAGTGGAAAAACATTTTCTGGAACGTGACAGCGAGTTCAGTTTAATTGAGTGGCCTGAGCATTCCCCAGACCTCAACCCAATAGAGCCGTGATCTCCGTGATGAGATGGAATGAGCTGTATGTACCACCATCCAATCTGCAGCCACTGCATGATACCATTGCGTCAGCATGGACCAACATCTCTGTGGAACGTTTCCGACACTTTGTAGAATGCCCCGAATAAATCAGGCTGTTCTGGAGGCAAAGGGGGATCTGGTCCGGTACTACATGGTGTACCTAATAAACTGACCGTTGAGTGTATAGAAATATTAGGTGTATCACAACCATTGTGTCAAATGTGTTAGATCAGTTGTACAACCTGAGTGTGTACAGGGCCCTACCTAGTCTTGTTTAGTGTAACTGACAAGTTCAGACAGGCAGCAGAAGATCCAACGTTAACTCATGCGTTCCATGAATTTAGGATGCAAAAAGGAAACTGCAACAAGCATGGAATGTTAGGCCCAAAAGTCCTTACCTATAAACTAGGAAAGGAAGTGTTTAGCTTACCCATGGTCAGCTGGATATAAGAGGGACGGGGAGCTGGAAAGCAAAAAAAAAAAGCCCATTCATTTTCCTGTTTTGATCCATCTTGTAACATTTACGTGTTACTCCCTGCTTGTGCAATCTTATAATGACATCTTTCTCCAGAAAATGCATCAATGACCTGAGTTATATTGCACACAGTGCAATGTTTAGTTTAAACACTAGACATTCAGTGATAATCAGAAATGTAAATAGCAATGCTTTTACTTACCCTTTGATGAATTCAATTGAGCCAAAAAACTGCCATCTGCAAAAGATAAATAATATTTAAAGTCATTGTCCTATATATATATTTTTTCTTTTTATCCCAGCCCCTGTCCCCACCGGAGGCTTTTTGACTTTTGGTAGGCCGTCATTGTAAATAAGAATTTCTTCTTAACTGACATGCCTATTTAAATAAAGGTTAAATGAAAATAAATATACTGTTGTCGAATGTTTAATATGGGATAGGAATGATATTACAGTGCCTTGGTCAATATTATGACTTACAGAACAGACAAAAACTATTAACATCAGTACGTGTAACATAGTACAACTTACTTGTAGGGGGCTGGTTTTCCTCCTTTGATTCAGGTAAATGACTCTTGGAGAGAGAAATTACATAGTGACACCTTGAAATCATCATCAGTCTACCCTTATGTATCATCATCATCACCATATCAGAGTCTAGCTATCACTGATGATAATTGGACATACCTTGTCAGATGAGTTTATTTGCACTGTTGTAAGAACTGCGACCATAATCCCCATAGCGACTGTGAGAAACCCGCACCACACATGTAGCAGCAGGTATTTGGAGGTGTGCTGTTGGCTCTTCATCCTCTGGGAAACACACACGTACCACAAACCACTGAGAGCCATCCCAATTCACTCCCCACCACTTCCCATCGGCCCTAATCCATATCTAATCCAACGTTCGCAGATCTAAAGGGTCTAGAATAGATATAAAGCAGGCGGGTTGTAGATCTTCCACCATAGGCTACTGCTTGAGTCCGAGCACCTCAACATTAGGCTCCCTTCTGATTAACATTTAGTTTAGATTATACCCCACTCTGGGAGTTCACCTACATAGATTATTCCCCTCTTGAACCCTATGTGCAGTGTGGTTTGCTACTTATATTGGCTCAAACAATAACATGTGATAAATTAACTCACTACCAGAGAAATACACTAAAATAATTTGTAGTAAACATGCAGAGAGTGGTATGTACTGTGTGACTGTGACAAGACATTACGCCTGTCACACAGTGTACTCTGGTATGTTCAGTTGGACATTAATGCATCAGTCACAGTGACTAAGAATAGTCAAGATAATAATAATAATTTTTTGGGGGGGTGCTTATATTTGTCCTGTTACACACTTGTACAAGATACAAGTAATTGTGAAGGTATGCATAGTGAGTGAGAGAATGATCTGTCAATGATCAATGTGACCGCATTCCCTGTCATATGGTATAGGACATGAGACTGGGTCCATCATGTTGCCTATCACAGTCTCATTATTGAAAATGCCACTAAATAGCCATACAACAACCACCGTTTTTGGACCAAATATAACTGTGGAGCCATTAGACTATTACTGTGTGATGATAAAATCGGACACTACTGTCATCACCAAGTGATTTTACATTTGGTCACATTTTCCTCATCCAAACATCCTATAATTAAGTCTAAGATTAGGAATTTCACATGATGAGAAATTATTGCAAATACAATGGTCCACTGTCCACAATTCTGTGTTGCCACAATTTACATATACATCGTTAATAAATAAGTAGCTTTGATATGAATAAAATGAAACACATTGACCAGGATCTCAACTCACCTAGTGTGTCTTGTATTGTCCTTGTACAAACAAATCTGTCTGCTGCATACCATGCTGCATACCATGCTGCATACCATGCTGCATTTCAGAGACATGTTCTTTAGACAGGGTTTCCCCCCTTCCACTGGAGTTGAGGTTTGATGCGATGGACTTTTTTTCTTCACTGTGAGTTGTGGTTGGAAAGAAAGGAGGGAGTGAAAGCAAAGCATCATGGACTAAAACAACCACCTCAAAGTCTAGGTTGACTGTGGTCACATTGAATTAGCAACTGATGATGTCATATTCTTCTTTGAAAATGTATTTTAGCCTAGTCCAAGATCTGTTTATGGTTATGCCTACTCCATTGTCAAGCCAGGCAGAAGTTGCCAAAGAGCAGTAACAGATTGTCACAAAGGCTATGATTTATTTGATTTCCCACTGTGTTGAGAACATGTTTTTTTTTTATGTAAACAAAAAAATGAATTTAAACAATCAATAAAAGCAGGTATTTTATCCATTATTGTATGTAATACTGTAGATAGTGTTGTAAAGTAACTTTCAGACAGCACCCTTTTTGATAACAACAAAACCTGTCATCCATATTGGCCAATTGTAGAAGTGCTCAGAAAGTGACTTTTTAGACCTGAATGCGAAAACATAAAATAGATAAAAGGTGAATATTATTATTAAAAGGTGAATTTATTAAATAGATAAAAGTTGACATATTTTTTTATACCCCACCATACCATGAGGCATCCATGTCTTCATCACTGGAAACGACAAATGGTTGAGACTGATATCATTAAAAAGCTTACAAACAGGGGTGTCAGCCTATTCAATCATTTCTTGTCATTTTCTAACCGTATATGTCAATGATCTAAAAATGTGTAAACTCAGATATCTTTTCATATTCAGATAGATTATGTAAAATAGGGTCTAAACTACAACCTGAGGTTCTTGTGTTGTGCCCACCATCGGTTGAGACACAACATGCTCTTGAATACAGGGCGGGTGTCATGTTTTGGCTGATAAATGTACTAAAATGGGAATAAAATTACATTTTCAACTTTCAAATGGTGCAAAAAGATAGTCGAAAGTCCACACATCAGAGAATTAAAATTGTATTTGTCACATGCGCCGAATACAACAGGTGTAGAACTTACAGTGAAATGCTTATTTACAAGCCCTTAACCAACAATGCAGTTAAGAAAAATACCTAAAAATGTTTTTTATAAAAGTAACAAATAATTAAAGAGCAGCAGTAAAATAACAATAGAGAGCCTATATACAGGGGGTACCGGTACAGAGTCAATGTGCGGGAGAACCGGTTAGTCGAGGTAATATGTACATGTAGGTAGAGTTATTAAAGTAGATAGTAACAGAGAGTAGCAGCAGTGTTAAAGGGGGGCAATGCAACCATTTGATTAGATGTTCAGGAGTCTTTTTGGCTTGGGGGTAGAAGCTGTTCAGAAGCCTCTTGGACTTAGACTTGGCACTCCGTTACCACTTGCCCTGCGGTAGCAGAGAGAACAGCCTATGACTAGGGTGGCTGGAGTCTTTAACAATTTTTAGGGCCTTCCTCTGACACTGCCTGGTATAGAGGTCCTGGATGGCAGGAAGCTTTTCCTCAGTGATGTACTGGGCCGTCGTACACACTACCCTCTGTGGTGCCTTACAGTCGGAGGCCGAGCAGTTGCCAGACCAGGCAGTGATGCAACCAGTCAGGATGTTCTTGATGGTGCAGCTTTAGAACCTTTTGAGGATCTGAGGATCCATGCCAAATCTTTTCTGAGGGGGAATAGGTTTTGTCGTGCCCTCTTCACGACTGTATTGTTGTGCTTGGACCATGTTAGTTTGTTGGTGATGTGGACACCAAGGAACTTGAAGCTCTCAACCTGCTCCACTACAGCTCCATCAATGAGAATGGTGGCGTGCTTGGTTCTCTTTTTTCTTGTAGTCCACAATCATCTCCTTTGTCTTGAATGGGAATATGTTTTTTAAATGATACTGTCAATCTTCCATAGGAAACCTATTGAAATCATAGAACTATAGATAATAGAATAAAAATGTAAGTTTTACATTCAACAGTAGGTGGACCGGTGACTATCTTTGTAGTAGTAATTAGAAGTAAAAATGTCAATTCAATTAAAATATCAATGGTGTACCAGCTAAATTGCAGTGGTCTGAAGGGATATGTCCATTCTATGAATAATATTTCTATGATTGAAATGACACCCACCCTGTATTCAAGAGCATGTTGTGTCTCAACGGATGTCGAGCACAACACAAGAACCTCAAACGTTTGAGTTTGAATGCATAAACTCAGATTTTTTCCCCCATAAATTGTAGCTTAGACCCTATTTTACATGATCTATATTTTCCGGTGATGAAGACATGGATGTTTCATGGAGTGGTGGCATACATGTATGACATTTTTTGTTTAAATCAAAAGGGATGCTGTCAAAAAGCGACTGAATTCAAATGGATTTACCCTAAGAAAAATAATTTGAAGCACTACTTTTTACTGCAGTGGGCTAAATCAGGGTCACAGTGTTCTTGGTAGTCTTAAACAAATCTACTTTGAAACCAAAGCATACACCTCACACACATTGGTTATGGTCTTTAAAAAAAAGAAGACACCTGCACCATGTCAGATCTGGTTTAAATGTATTCTATTTTGAGTTTGCATCCCAATATTACACTTTATATACATCACAGAAGACTGAAAAATAACAAACCCATTTGACATGGAAACATCGGGTTTTCAGCTGTTTTTATAGTTTTATAATATTGATCACTTTACCATTTCAAAATGTTTTTAACACTTTTACTCCACTACATTCCTAAAGAAAATATGTACTTTTTACTCCCATACATTTTTCTTGTCACCCAAAAGTACATTTCAGATGCGGAACAGAAAAGGAACGATTGGAGCAATTACAGAGCGATTTCAATGACAACAGAAACTATATTTGAATTCAACATTTTTTTTATTTGCATTAAGATACTGAATTCAAATGCAATATTTTTACATTTGTAATGCACACATTTAATCATAGAATTAATCAATTTAACTTGTATTTCATGATTTGAAAAAGTAATTGAATGAATATTGCATTCAGATTTAAAATGATATTACAACTTAATTGAATATTCAAATTCAATATTTATATATGCTGTTTCAATATGGTGAATATTGCATTCATTGTCTGCGTATCACATTTGCAAACTATCAAATTTACCATAGCTTCACATATTCAACATGTGAAATGCATTTAGAATCCGTTTTAAAATTCAGTTCTCTTTCACATTTACTTGAGTCATTTTCTATTAAGGTATCTTTACTTTTATTCAGGTATGACAGTACAGACAAAGAGAAGGTGACAGAACCACTATCATCCCTGTGGCGAGGAACTATAGGCTAGTAAGGCTACAGATGAGTCAGGCACAACATTGACAGATGTGGGTGGCATGTGATTTCCCACACATATTTATAGGTCAGTGTCAGTGGGTTCCACAGGTACAAACAAATGACAGGGAGTTTTCTTCATGGTTTCATAAACCAGCTGGCAGCCACAGTGACTCAATCTGACTTTACATACATAGGGCATGGAAATAGCCAGTGTCATGCCCAGATCTGTTTCACCGGTCCTTGTGCTGGTGTCCACCCCCTCCAGGTATCGCCCATCTTCCCCATTATCCCCTGGGTACTTATACCTGTGTTCTCTGTTTGTCTGCTGCCAGGTCGTCTTGTTTGTGAAGTGAACCAGCGTTTTGTTTCTCAGCTCCTGCAGTCTCTTTTCTCAACCTCCTGGTTTTGACCATTGCCTGTCCTGACTCTGAGCCCATCTGCCTGCCCCTTACCCTGAGCCTGCCTGCCTGTACCTTGGCTCCCACTCTGGATTATCGACCCGTGCCTGCCTTGACCTGTCATTAAACATGGTTACTTCACACAGTCTGCACTTAGGTCTTACCTTGATTCCTGATACATAGGGTATGGAAATGCAGATGCGTGAAGTTGAACACTGTTGATTTCATAAACAGGACTGAAAGTAACTTTTAGAAAGTGGAGAGAGCGAAAGTGAGAGAAGGAGAGAGCGTTTGTTGGTAGATTTCTATGTAACTTTCCTGCTCTTGGTTTCTTGCTCCATGGGGCATCCCCAATCAACCTGTGCTTTTCTTGACATGCCACAGACGGTTTAGGTGCTTACCCAATGCAGGCAAAGTTGTCAGACAAGGCCTTCAATCATGTTAGCCTTTAAGTCTTTTCCCCATCTTCCTGAAATGCAGAAGTTCAGGCACTGCTGTTGTTGAAAGCAGAAACCTTCTGGCATCAATATAATCATGTTCTGTTCAGTTTCTATTCTGTTTCTGTTCTGTTTTAGATCATTGATCAGTTTCTGTCCAGTTTCAGATCATTGATCAGTTTCTGTCCAGTTTTAGATCATTGATGTCAATCTGTACAGCCAATCTGTACAGCATCGTAGAATGTGTTCGGCTCAATATTGGTTTATACACCAGCGGTCACCATTCCTGGTCAGGGAGAACTAAAGTGTGTTTCTGCCCAGCACTACCATCTGATTAGTGTTTCACTAGTGAACTGCTCATCAATATAACTAGCGAACTGCTCAACAACAATCAGCTGTGTTACAGGTGGGCTGGAAGAACCATCGTTTGACAGTAATGAAATATTATGCGGGGGAGTTTGACTGCCTATTCTTGGGCTTAACAAGATATGTTTTCACATACTGTAAATGGCATTGATATTTGAGAAACTACTGAAATGAAGAACACACTGGGAATAGAATCTCAGCCGTACTGTGACTATATTAACTTATTGAAACAAGTCCTACTGAGACTGAAAGATGTCCTGCTGAGATTGAGGCTGTCCTATTATGGACATCGTACAGGTGAGAGAAAGGTAAGAATCTAAAGTCATTCTGACAGAGACAGGAAGTCAATTCTTACACTGTACTCTGTACTTTCTGTCGGTCAACAAGTTGTTTCATGCCAAAGTTCATCTGGGAAGTCAAGTGTCTTCATGTTGGTGCGTCACAAGTCTTTGAAAGTGCGTAATTCAGAGAGATAAGTGGAGAGGGGGAG
>NC_068451.1:10462599-10467599 GCF_023373465.1 Oncorhynchus keta
GATCCTGAAAAAACGGCGCCTTTGTTCTGGGTCTTGTCAAACATTTAGTTCATTCTTTTGTGGTGGGGAGTCATGCTTTGTGTGTTTGGCCTACAAATGCCCTGAAGAGACTCCGACTCCAAGAGAGGGGCGGGGGGCCTGAGAGAAAAGAGACTTTATTCACCACTGTGACTATTGTTATTGTTCCCAGTGGAATATCATTTGACTGCACTCAGATGGAGTTTGAGTGTAATGCCCCCAGTAGAGGAAAAGTAGATGGGGTCTCACTAATAAGTTTGACTCCCGTCCACCCCCTTCTCTTCATCACCACCCTCTCTGAGAGTGCCGGCTCAGTGACTGGGAGCGAACTTAACCCCCAGGCTCCTCTGAAACTACGGCAACAAAAGAGGCCCCCCTCTTCTCTCTGCCCCCTCCCTGACAGAGCAGCTGTCCTGTTGCATAGCAGCAAATAACCATCAAATGCCATCTTTGTGAGCCTGGGCTCTGCTCTGAGGCTGCCAGCGGCTGAGGTAGCGGGTAGGGTCTATTGGTGTGTATGTGTGCGTGTGTGTGTGCAGGCGTGCGGACATGTGTGCGCGTGTGTGGGGAGGGGTGGGGACGCTTAACCCAATTGGTGTGGAATTGACTGTAATTAGTTTTAGATGTTTGGGGGGGGAGAAGCAAGATATTAGCCACAATCAGAGCTAGGAAACAAGAAAAGGGTGAGTGTACGGTGTCTTAGTTAGTTAATGTGTGTGTGTGTGTGTGTGTGTGTGTGTGTGTGTGTGTGTGTGTGTGTGTGTGTGTGTGTGTGTGTGTGTGTGTGTGTGTGTGTGTGTGTGTGTGTGTGTGTGTGTGTGTGTGTGTGTGTGTGTGTGTGTGTGTGTGTGTGTGTGTGCAATATGCTTGCAGGCCATGGCAGGTTTTACCAACGTGTCTTTTTCATGCGTCTCTCTCCCATGACGGAAAGTGGAGTAGATAGTTGGGGCAGATAACGGCCCTGTGTGACTTCCTGCGGACACTGATAAGCTCCTGTGCTGTAGATGGCTATCACTTAAAGGGCCCAGGGCAGGCAGACGGCAGCATCCTGGTGCCACACAGTACCCACCACTACCTGTTGATGGCTGCTGGCTGGCAGAGGCTTCGTGGGCACGTGGTGGCGGTGGTTATTTGCACGGCTTGGCAAGTGTGTGTACCGTGTCTGTGCTTGTGTGTGTGTGTGTGTGTGTCTGTGCTTGTGTGTGTGTGTGTGTGCGTGTGTGTGTGTTTGTGCCCCAGTGAGAGGTGTGAAGTATGAGGGAGATGCCTGATTAATGAGGACTGTTTATTAGAACATCTGTGTCAAAGATGAACACAGGAAGTGTGTCTTGGGTGGGCCCTGCTATAGCTGGCTCCGCCTCACCCAGATACTGTAAATATAGCATGCTACGCCCAAGGAATAGCTCCCATTATGCCACAATACTGACTGCACTGTACTCACCAAAATAGTGCATTCATATGGACTTGCTTCGGCTGATATACTGTACTGTATGTGCCATGTTTCTGTTGACACTACTGAAGATACCAATTGTCAGATCCTCAATAACTCATCCTCAATGATCATTCCGCAATTCACCGGGATTGTAATGTATGCCAGTTGTGTAGTGGTGTTGAGGTCAGGAGTTCAGCATCAGGTCCATAGTGATCCACAGCAGAAGACTCAATCCTCCCTCGTCTTCCATCTCCGGTGAGGAGGAGTGGGAGATGTGGCTGCGGCTCGGCTGCCAGCACCGTGTGTTGTTCACTGAAGTGCTGTTGTGCCAGAAGGTTTCCCTCCCGTCCCCAAGTGCTCATATTAAAGATATGATAAAGATGGCATACCTGTAATTTGAAAACAGATGGTTTCATCTTTTGAATATTTATAACAATCAAAACAATTTCTCCTGCTATTCACCCGCAGGCCAGGAAGGTGTTAAAACATTTAATGAAAAGAAGACTGCGCCTTGTTTGCGAGGAATGCGTTCGAGAAATAAATAAGGAAGAGTAGAGTCAATTGTGGAGAAGGCGAGAGGGCACAGATATAAAAGCCGTATGTCTCTTGAAGATGTTTTTTAACATATTGTGGAGAGCCAGAGAAAAAAGAAAATATTCATCTGTTTACATTGCCTGATTTCCAGATGCTAACTTTTAATAGTCTGTTTGTTATTTTACTTTTTGAAAGCAAACTGCTCTTTACTGTAGTACTTCACCCTGCATATCAACAAGGCTGCTAATTCAGTGAAGCTCACTATTTGCCTTCCTCCCAGAAAGGTTCTCTCAAACTCTGTGGCATTTGCTATAAAGGGACACACCTCTTATATTTCATTTTGATTTGTTTTACATTTGGAAAGACAAGACCAAGATTTGTGCATGACTGATAAAAAATGGTCTTTGCTAGAATATTGTTGTTTGTGCACCGAAATGTTTTATTCATTTTGACAAGAAAACACAGTATCAGTGCATGTCACACCAGCCTTAATATATGTCCTCGTGCCGCACATTGCGGATCCTGAAGGTTTTCTCTCTCTTTACCAATCTCTCTCTTTCAGAGTATGATCTCCTCCATTGTGAACAGCACTTACTATGCAAATGTGTCGACGGCGAAGTGTCAGGAATTTGGGCGCTGGTATAAACATTTCAAGAAGACAAAAGATATGATGGGTAAGCAAAATGTTACACTAACACTGTCTTATCAGACCCTCCAATCACCATTCCAATACGTCTGCCCCATGTCCCCCCTCTTCCCGATACATTAAACACATTTTAATCACATCATCTAATGATGGCTCTTCTCAGATATTTCCCTGTACGCTGCTCAGGTGCACAATGTTTTCACCGTTTTTCCTGAATCCATTCAGAGTAATCTATTATTGCTTATCAGATGTAGTTTAGTATTCGGTAATGGCTGTCAAAATCACAGACTAAATTGAGGTCTGCGACCTTTGTTTATGAATACTGTTTCAGTTACCTACAAATGACATGCAGTAAGGATGATTTTCCTGGCCATCATCTGGTTTGAAATCAATCTGATTTTCCTTGTCAAAGTAGAACAAGGCTGGCTTTGTATTTTAGATAACTCGGTTAGTCCTCCTTGTCCCTGTTTGGAAATTAGGTCACATAATTCAGATACTGTCTATTTTATGTGTTTTGGTCATGAAATACTATACCAGTCATATTAATAGAGTTTAATATACAGTCCTTTAGAGTATTGGTTTCAACCTACTGTGTAGAAATCCAGCTTCCTATACAAGCTAGTGCTCATGTTGATTACATTCAAGAGTAGTGGCGGTCGGTGCTGTTTAAGATTAAGGAGGACGATTGATTTTTTATGAGCATGGCATTATTTCTATTACAGCATATTGTATGACTGTCATTCATATTCCATTAACCTAGCTCAATGTAACATCAACGTGATACTTTCATTTTCCCTGTACCCATCATGAGTTTGCTACAACCTAGCCTAAGAATAAACGTTTATAACTTGGGGGAACTGGTCGAGAGACAAATGGGAGTAATCAAGATGAAAGACAGTGACACATTCAATACCTTCTTGCACACTCATGCTTGCATCTAGTTGATCTAGGGTGTAATCATAAGTTCAAACAGTTCCAAATGAGAGTTTCTATTGGACAAATTCAGGTAGAAGAAATTAATTTCTTCAAATTTGTTCAAATATTTTCTTTCTCTCGTTTTCAGTAAACTACTCACCACATTTTATGCACTACACAGCTAGCGAGCTGTAGCTTATTCTTTCAGTACTAGATTCAATCTCTGTTCTTTTGATTAGGTGGACAACGTGTCAGTTAATGCTGCAAGAGCTCTGATATGTACATCCTCCGGAACTCGTAATAATTACTGTGTAAGTCTATGGAAGGGGATGAGAACCATGAGCCTCCTAGGTTCTGTATTTAAGTCAATGTACCCATAGGAGGACGGAATCTAGCTGTCCTCTGGCTACACCATGGTGCTTCCCCAGAGAGTGCTGTTGAGGCTACTGTAAACCTTCATTACGAAACAGTGTATTTTAATCAGTTATTTGGTGATGTGACTATATTAAGTAGAGTTTTATCTAAAAAGGATAACTTTTTAAATGTTTCACTATTGACATTTTTATGAAATTCACTGAGTAGGGTGGTCCTCTGAGGAATCTTCACTGGTCAAGATATAAGACCAGAATGTTTTCATGATTTTGCAAGTGCACACTGTTCTGATCATACCGTACTCCATTTGTCTGGACACATAACACCACAACATGGACACATAACACCACAACATGGACACATAACACCACAACATAGACACATAACACCACAACATGGACACATAACACCACAACATGGACACATAACACCACAACATGGACACATAACACCACAACATGGACACATAACACCACAACATGGACACATAACACCACTGGCCCCTTACCCATCCTCTTGTGTGCACACACACATTTGACCTAACAGTCTTTATGGTTTATGGAAGAGTACATAAAGAATGTAGGATCTCAAGTAACAGCGATGTTGAAACTACACATTTAGACAAGTCCTGTGTGTATTTAGAATGTCATATTTATGTGTACATGGGATATGAGGTGAAGCGTAGTGGGTATCAACGCTGTGGCATCCCTTATGTCCACATTAACCCTTTCTTCCCCTGGTCATGTATCATGTAGATTGTATGGGGCGTTAAACCTCTCTTTCTCTCTCTTCACCTGTGCACTGTATGTCTTGTCCCCTCTCTGTGTGTGTGTGTTTTGCGGTCTTGCCCACACGTCTGTGCAGGCATGCGCCAACCCTCGCAGCTGGAGGGCTACCTGGGGACGTGTGTCCTCCACGACAGCCCGCGTGGCAACACACTAGGTACGTCACGTGGCCACACACACACACCGTCTGCACACACTGCACTACTGTCCCTACCCAGTCCCTGCGAAAGCTGGCAACCCTCAGGTGGCTGTTTGTCGCCCGCGGCGACACTCTCAACCTTAATATTCATGAAAGGAT
>NC_068451.1:10470099-10512599 GCF_023373465.1 Oncorhynchus keta
TGGAGCCCCAGGTATCCAGCAACACAGAGGTGTCCATGGAGATATACCAGTGGGTGAGGGACGAGCTGAAGAGGGCCGGCATCTCTCAAGCCGTGTTCGCCCGCGTGGCTTTCAACAGGACCCAGGTGAGGAGGGTCAGAATTTAACTCAGACTTTTGCATAAATCACCCATTGATGCCAATAGGAGATTTGGGGAAAGATCGCAACATCTCAAGATAGAATTATGTGCTAATAGGACTGGAAATGAAAGCACTCCGACAAAGAGCTCTGACACATCTGTCACAAGGACAGAATTGTTTTGAGTTGTAGTGCCGCAAAGTCAAACTCTACATTCTTGTCGGCAAACAGTTCATCTTACAACAACCTAGCACCACAACAACAACAATTTAAAAGCTACCGTACACCTGGCAAGCCGCAACGTCAGAGCACCAGGCGCGGTCACGGCTTGCGCTCCCTCTGCTAAGACCTGTGATTTCACTTTACAGGCAGGCAGCGCAGCAGGGCCCTGACAGAGATAATGTCTTAAGATGTTCTGCATATTTTGGGGGGAGGTGGCAGCAAACCTCATTACTCCTCCGCCACTTTGAAGTTGTGTGTGAAACCTCTTGATAAGAATCTATTGGAATCAGTGCGTACCGACGCTCTCTCCACAAATACAGTTAAGTGGATAGCAAGCAGACAGTGGTGTTTTTGTGCAAATTGACAAGCCATTCTCCTTTCAGCCTTTAACTCTCCGGTATGAAGAAATAGTAATGTGCCTTTTGAGAGCCTCCTCTTGTATTATTTATTGTGTGTTAGTGTTTTTCTCTTCCTGTTTCTGCCGAGGGTGTTAATAAGGCTGCGTGTGGTGTCTACGCGGGGCGGGGCGGGTTGGACACACCGGGGCTCGCCGTCCCTTTGTTGTAGAAGCGGCCGATAGACTGGGGAGATGGCCGGGTGTAATAAACATGCAAGCATACACAAACACAATTGCACACACACAGACACGCGTATACGCAAACACATAAGACACACACACATGCGCACACACACACATATTCTCGCACAATCTTCAGAATACCTGTGACATGCACTCAATGTCAGTATGAAAGCTTGTCTCCCCGTTCAGAGTTGATACCTGTATCTAGTTATACATACTTGGCTCCGTCATAAAGTGACTCTATTCCAATGTCCGCCAGTGTTTCATTAAGTCACAAGCACAGTGTGTTTTCTTAAACCACCGTACCATTAGTTAAACAGCGGAGCCACTAGTTCCAGCTCCGGTAGTTGGTCTAACTATCAACAGAACTGACCTCAAGATGTTTATTACAAAATCATTTTGTTTATTTCCAAATCACACACCTATTGAAGAAGAGAAGCTGAAAATGGGTCACTCAGTGTGTGTGCAACGGCAGATGACAAGCCTCAGTTAAACAGTCCTGATAATACAGTGATTCCCGTAATGACAGGATTCATAGCTATTGAAAAGGAACAGTGGATACACTGATTGCTACGCTGATACTCACTGAGTCGATGTGCTGTAGTAGTTACATCATCCTCTGGGTCTGGGAGAGTTTACTAGTAGAAATAGAATCTTCACAACGGACATGAAGTCAATGTATGAATCTTCTCAGGGCTTACAAATAGGGCATCTCTCTCTCTCTCTCTCTCTCTCTCTCTCTCTCTCTCTCTCTCTCTCTCTCTCACTCACTCTTCCTCCCAGGGCCTGCTGTCTGAGATCCTGCGTAAAGAGGAGGATCCTAAGACGGCCAGCCAGTCTCTGCTGGTCAACCTGCGGGCCATGCAGAACTTCCTGCAGCTGCCCGAGGCCGAGCGAGACCGTATCTACCAGGACGAGAGGGAAAGGAGCCTGACGGCTGCCTCGGCCATGGGGCCTGCGCCACTCATCAGCACCCCGCCCACCCGGCCAGTGCAGGTATGGAACGAACAGGCAAGCATGCACACAGACAGAGCAGAGTGCACACACACACACACACACACACACACACACACACACACACACACACACACACACACACACACACACACACACACACACACACACACACACACACACACACACACTCACACAAACGCATTTATTTTGACCTTAAGTTGTACAGCAAGTGCCACTACCCACTCTTAAAATAGGAAGCAACTCAATGACGACAAGTTCTGTGAAGGAGCAAATCTCCCCCAGTCTGTCAGTCAGTCAGTTCCTCATTCAACTGCCTGACCACCAGCTCTCCACTCTCCCTCCCACAATCAAAGTCCTTTATTGGACAGGTATGTGGCAACTTTTCCACTTAAGCACATTTTGAGTGCGGTCGAGTGTGTCTGGGGCGGAGAGGGCCAGACAAAGGCCCCTCTGTTCAGCCTCGGACTGAAGACTGCCTTTTATTTGGGAGAGAAATGTCCCTGTGCCACCCATTGGCCAAACAGGGAGGCCCCTTTGACTACATGGCCAGATCGCAGTGGCCGTCCTTACAAAATTGGAAGGAAAGGGAAGAATCAGACTCTGAACCAGTGGTTTTAAACTAGGAAAAGGCCACTTTACAGTTCACAGGTCTTCCTCAACAGTCAGTTGGCTGTGAAAGCTGGACATGGAAAAAGGGAGAGAAATCCAATAGAGAGAGGAAGAGAGAGAGACAGACACAGAGAGGGAGACAGAGTGATAGAGAGAGAAAGCGAGAGAGTGAGCGAGAGAGAGCTGTCCCTCGTACAATGACACATTGACCAGACTCGACCATGTTTCTGCTATCAGACATACCTCTGTTCAGGCCCTAATTCTGTTTACTTCAGTATCGTCCATTTCAAACGTGTGGATCAGGAGGTGCACACACCTTTCTTGATTGAATAATTGGGTTAGTCAAATTCCAGGGCTGGGATTTCAGTTTTTGTAGTTGTATCGGTGGGCTTGTATACTAAACGCAGAATTTTACGGGGCAGTACAGGACACACATACCTTTTCGCTTCATTATAACTGGCTTATTCTCGATAGGTCACATCTAAATTCCCACCATTTACTATACAGTTATTTACTTCTTGCTGAACATGAAACGTCATAGTAGCATATGATCATTAGCCCTAATATGCATTCTTCTATTCTTCCCTTCACCTATGACTGAGTCCTACTGTATCATAGTATGCTTTGGCCTGGACATATGCCAGACTCCCACTGACAGCTCCTATAAAGTATAAAGTAATGCGTTGGGAGATTTAGCCACATAAATCAGTCAGGGTAGCAATTGAGCAGACAGGGAGGCTTTTATAGGCCTCCTAAAAAATGATGCGGAGGTATGTTTCTCATGTGTGCCCATGGGTGGCTCCAGTGCCCTCACCAGTCTCTGCATGTCCCAGGCTTAACAATTAGAGCTACTGAGGAAATTGTTGGTAGTCAGTACACACACTGACACCCCTCGCCTACTGAGTCATAAATGGTTAAAAAGATGCCCAGGAATCAAAACATTCCAGTTTACCACAAATTTGGGGTCCATTATCTTTTCATAACCACCAAAATGGCTCCCCTGTTAGATGTCTAGACATATACATTAAACATTTATTTGCGATTTTTACAGATTGTTTTGGGCAAGTTTGTAACTGACAAGATTAATACTTGAGTAATTTAATTATTGCCTACACGTAATATATATATATATATATATATATATATATATATATATATATATATATATATATATATAAAAGGGTTTCCTCCTGAATGATGTTGATTCAATTCCATGTATCTCTCTGCAATCTGTTTCTGATCAGTTTATCTTCATCAATGAGACTGCAGTGTACTAAAGTTGTCATTGCACATGAACTATACCACCTTTGTGTTGATACAGCCTAACAATTGTTTGTTGTGTGTGTGCGTGTGCGTGCGTGCGTGTGTGTTTGCGCTAATGTGTGTTCATGTGTTGTTAAATCCCCTTTCTAAGGGTGGGACTAAACAAACATGTCTCTGTTGCCCCAGCAGCCCAGGAGAGAAGACTGTAACAACGTCAGACCTGAGGACTGGAACCCCAGAATCCCTGTGGGCATCTCTCCTGTAAGAAAACACAGCAATGAACCATCTCTTTTTAACACTTTCACCGTTACTGTACTGTATCAATAACATTGCGATTCATGGTTATCGTAATAATGTATGTTGTGGCATTTTATGTATATTGTAGCATGATTTGCTCATAACAGTTTTAGAATTTAGAAGTTTAGTAGAAATACTTATTTATGAGTAATTCAAATACAAAAAATGTATTTATTAATAGTTCATCAATTGTTTGTTAATGCTTCAAAGTTATAATCGAGCGTTACCAATATGTTATATTATATTTGTTAAGGGAAGTTAATTAGACAAATGATGAGTTGTATGAAACCATTTAAAGTGAAATTGTCTCCCATGTTTTAAACCATGTTCTCTTTCCTTCGTTTACCTTTCTGGACAGATCCCCGAATCCAGAAAACACGGCAGCATCACCTTGTTTTCCAACCCTTTTGCTGACACCCCTTACCCTGCCCAGGTGAAGGCCTCTCCACTCCCCAGCGAGTGGAACGGCAAGACGGAGAGCTGCATCCTCAACATCAACTCCTCCATCTATGACGAGATCCAGCAGGAGATGAAGAGGGCCAAGGTTTCCCAGGCTCTGTTTGCCAAGGTGGCCGCCTCCAAGAGTCAGGTACAGACCCATACGTTGACTTAGACTCTGTTTGCCAAGGTGGCCGCCTCCAAGAGTCAGGTACAGACCCATACGTTGACTTAGACTCTGTTTGCCAAGGTGGCCGCCTCCAAGAGTCAGGTACAGAACCATACGTTGACTTAGACTCTGTTTGCCAAGGTGGCCGCCTCCAAGAGTCAGGTACAGAACCATACGTTGACTTAGACTCTGGATGCCAAGGTGGCCGCCTCCAAGAGTCAGGTACAGAACCATACGTTGACTTAGACTCTGTTTGCCAAGGTGGCCGCCTCCAAGAGTCAGGTACAGAACCATACGTTGACTTAGACTCTGGATGCCAAGGTGGCCGCCTCCAAGAGTCAGGTACAGAACCATACGTTGATTTAGACTCTGTTTGCCAAGGTGGCCGCCTCCAAGAGTCAGGTACAGAACCATACGTTGACTTAGACTCTGGATGCCAAGGTGGCCGCCTCCAAGACTCAGGTACAGAACCATACGTTGACTTAGACTCTGGATGCCATTTTTGTACACACAACATACAGTTTTAGGCCACAGACCACTAAGAGCACAATTTGATACAGACACACAGACCTGCAGAACAACACCACATGCAATAAGTATTATTTTCCACTTTGCCATGCAGTTGAAGAGGGTTAACAAAGAAACTGGTCTAATTTTGGGAGAGATTGGCACTAAAGATTGAAAGAAAATGTTGAACAAAATAATGTGTCTGGCTATAATATTGGGAACGTATGTTATTAAACTATTAGTTACAGTTCTGTGGATGTTCCAGCTTCAAATATAATGCACACATCAATATTTACAGAGCTAATATTTTCATTTCGTGCCTGAACTTGTCGTGGAGACATTTTGTCTCCTTTCCAGTGTGGTTGATGAAACATTAGAAAACAAAAGAATAAAACACGATATAAAACCAGATCTGGAGACATTCACCAGTTAAGGGGTTCAAAAACTGAAGCGCCACATTGTGCAACTCTCCTCTCTTCTCCGACTGGTGATTTATCGCCATAATGACATGTCTCCTTTATTGTGGGTTTAGCGAACAGCAGACAGTGTTTCAACACAAAACAAACCTGTTTATATTAGCTGTGTTCTGAATGACTCTCAGCTAAAGCGGAGCCTGTTATCTCGCCCAGGGAACAACCCACTCGTTGAATACTGGTTTGTGTGAGCAAAATTACCATCAGTTTAACTCTTATTAAAACTAATTAAAGAAATGCGGAGCAAGCCGTTATTATTAAAGGTTTGATATATTGGTGGAGTTGAAAATGTTTCCACAATTGTTACTTGATGAAGAAGAAGAAAATAGATTAAACAGGGGCCAAATTATCTGGAAATATCTGTTTTTTTTCGCTGATTGGCATGATTATAGGGGCAGATATCTTTGTTTTACCAAATTGCAGTTTGATGCACAAACCATTGTTTTTGTTCAGGAGTTCAAAGTATTTTTGGAAGAGAAGAGAGAAGAGGGGGAGAAAAAATATCTCTTCTCAGATTATTGTTTGTGAGTGAACAGGTTTCCACTGTGTTTCCTCCCTCCCTCTTTCTCTCTCTCCCTTTCTCTCTCTCTCTCTCGCTCTCTCGCGCTCACTCTCTTCCCTCTCTCTCTTGCGCTCACTCTCTTCTCTCTCTCCTCCCTGTCTCCCTGCTCCTCCATTCATGGCGATGGAGGCGGAGGGTGTGAATGTGAATTGAGCAGCAGATAAGAAGTGTGCTAATTATGCCTGTGAAAGGGGGCCTGGGAGAGCACTTATCTCTGGCTCCATCTCGTAATGGGCGCTCCCCGGGCAGCTGGTGCCCCTCCTGGCCCACACCACCACCAGGGGCAGTGGCGGCTCCACTTCGCACCAGGCCCAGACTCAGAACCAGAGACCCAGGCCCAGGCTCTGCACTTTAGCACAGTGGGGGCTGCTGGTGCTGGGGTTGGAGGGCGAGGGAGTGAGGAGCTGGTGGTGGTGGATGGTGTTGGGGGACGGGTCCATCCATTGGGGTCCAGACTGGCAGGAGGAACGGGGGTTTGGGGGTGGGGGAGGCTCAGTCTCAATATGGAGGCTGGCACATGCATGTCTGATTGGTGTGCCGTACCCCCACTGCCATCCCGGCACAGTGCAGGAATTCTCGGTGGTCGCACGCTCGCATGTATGCAGCCCACCACCCTGGAAGAGCTGGCGAATGTTGGGGGGTTGAAGGACAGGAGAGCTTGGCTCAGACAGCTATTGTGTGTGTCTGTGTGTGCGTTTGCCTCGTCTAGCCCTGCCCCTGTGAAAGATAGATAGAGCGAGGAGAGGAGGGGAAAGGAGGAGTGCGGAGAAGAGGGGAGGAGATCTGAGAAGGGGAGCAGGGGGCTGTGGAGTGGGAGAGGGTGGGAGCAGTGGTGGTCCCCTGAGTGTGAGAGCTCTAAGCAGGAGTTTAGAGATTGGCTTACACTCCAGTGTGTGTGTGTGTGTGTGTTTGTTGTGTGCATGGGTGTGTTGCATGGGGGATGGGGTTTGGAACACAGCCATCCCGTCCCCTCTCAGGGCTTGTAACCACAGCAGACCTCTCTTTCTGCCAGCCTTTAACTGGTAGGTCTCTCTCTCATATTCACAGTAGCATTTCAATCACCTTTTTAACCTCTACATTTTGGGTGCAGTGAGTAAGTACAATTGAAAATCTCCATTCTGCTGCTGGTTGACATCAAATTTAGTCATACAGCCTACAGTATATCTTGAGACTATAGCCCATTTTGATTTATTTGTACAGCTATACATTACATTAAGATAGAATCCAATAACCCTTCATATTTCATTTTTTGTCAAATTTCGTTCTTCTCAAATTCAAAGTAGAGCCAACATTCAGCTGTGGGAGATGTACTGTATACTAGTTTGAGCAGGTTGTTAGAGGGTAACTATAGTATTGAGGTAGCCTTTGTTGATGATGTAGCCTATTGGTTTGAAGCCAGCCACAGGAGACAATGCCGCCAGAATCCGCAGCTAGCATTAGGAGACGCCCCTTTAGTGATAGTGTTCGAAAAGATGGAGGCTAGATTTTGATGAGAGCCATTGTCAGTGCTAACAAAGCTGCACTGGTAGGGGTGGTAGCTAGCTAGCTATCTGTTTTAGCTAGTGAAATGGAGGCTATCCATATTGGCTAGGCTAACAGAGAGGGTGTTTAGCTAGCTATATGTTGTTGGCTGCTAAAGGAGCGGAAGCTAGCGATGGGTGGCTAGCGGTGGGAGGCTAGCCGTGGGGAGCCCCTAACATGGCTTTGGTGTCTAAACTGCCTGACACACATCCTGAGAGGGAGCTGTGATTGTCTGTATCAGAGTCCCTGCTGTCAAACAACAAGCGATCCGGGAGCCCCTGCGCCACAGGGCTAGCACTCATACCCCCCAACACACACACAGAGTGACCAGTGGAATACAAAAAAGTAAAGCCACCACCAAGTGCCTATGTCTCTCTCTCCCTCTCTCTCTCTGTCCCTCTTTCTCTCTCTCCCCTGGAAGAGGCTACGCTAATTAGCCAGGCTTTAATGAGACAGAATGGCACTGATCTGGTCCGCCACTGCGCCACCAGGGGGGCTGGTGTGTGCCATCTGTCACCCTGCGCCCGCCTGGCACGCAGCTCTCCAGGGGGGTGGGGGAGGGACACTGAGTGCCTCGCTGGTCTGGAGTGGAAAGGTGGAGAGAGGGAGAGAGACAGAGGGGAGGAGGAGGGTGGTGGAATTACTGGACCTGCCCCCCCTGCCCATCATTTCTGAAATGATTCATATCCTGGGTTAGTGGAATCTGTGTTGTTGTTTTTGACTGGGACAGCTTGAACGCTGTACATCCATCCCACTCATATGGCCCAACCACCTCCTTCATACTCAGTGCATAGACCCCTCCTGGGTACCTCTCTCTGCTGAGTCTAAGAGGCAGATGTTACAGGAGATGACATTTGGAACATAGACTCACTGTTTGACAGAATTGAATAATATCTGATCTTCTGAAGCAGGAAGAGCCTAGGGAGAAACTGGGCATGACCACCTACACCATGAGCCATGAACCTAGAGATAAACAATGTGAGGGTTTTATAACTTGAGTGTTTTGCCTTCATGGATAAAATGAATGGGGTGCGGTTATGGGGCTGATCCAGAGTGAAGTTAATAAGTCACCTCCCAAAGTTTCACTTCTGTTTCTGTGGTGTAACGGCCAACATAATATCTCCATTGTTTGTTTACAGACTCCGGATTGTCTCCCTGCGAAGCTGAGGCAGATTAGAAATGAGAGAGCATCACCAAAAGGGAAAGAAAGGCCATGACTGTTTATTAATTAATTAATGTATTTATCCGGTTGCTTGGTTATTAGGTTGTCGGGGAAACGGTGGCAGATCCTCTATAATATTAAAGAGACCATTTTTGGAACCGGAGGCCCAGATGTCTGAATAATTAATTTAGTGTATGAATTATCTCGCAAAAGGCAGTTCCTCCTCCTCCCTCTAAAATGAGCATTTTCCTTATTGTTTAATGGACAGAAGAATTCCCACCAGCATCTATCCCACTGCCTCTCATTTCATCACCTACCTCTAACCCCCCTCACTGAACATGCACATACCTCTCTACTGTACTACTCTACTGTCTATTTCTCTCTCTTTCATTCACACACTCACACCCTCTTTCTCTCCTCCACTCTGCCCTTTTGCTCCCCTCCACCACACCTACTGTACCTACCTCCATCCCCACATTCCACTCCCTGACATTTTCCCCCCGCTGTCCCAAGTCTGAGCTAGCTCTCACCCTCCACGCCCCCGTTGCTTCTCCTTCCCAGGCCGGGCTAACAGTGTGGGGAGAGCCTCGCTCCAGCTCCAGCCCTTTCCCTCTATCTCCTCTGACAGACCACACAGGGCTTGTTCTGAGGCCCATTCTGGCTAATCTGATCAGGCAGGCAAATACGCCGGGAAAAGTGCTTTAATGATCCCCCTAATTACCTCAAGTCAATACCAACTGTATTATTAGACTCGGGGAAAATATTCCATTAGGGTGCCCCCTGTGGGAGTCCCCCCCGTGCGCACTGATGTCACGCGCCGCGCGCCCCCACGCTTGTAATTAATTTTATTTACACACGCAGGAATGCACAAGGTCGCACCTGCAGCCCGGAGCCGCCCGACTCGGCCCGCCTAATCAGATCTGTCATAATTACCATTCTGCATGCTTCTGACACACGCCGGGAAATATTTCAATTTAACTACAGCCACAAGCTCCGGCAGATGCAGTGTGGGGATGTGTTAGTCTGTGTGTGTGAGAGAGAGAGCGAGAGAGAGAAAGGAGGAGAGAGAGTAAGAGAGGGAGAGTGAGAGATGGGAATTAAATGGGGAGACATTAGGACCTATTCGAATGCTTGTGTGCTCCCGCTTTCTATTTCTATATCTCTCGCTCTAGTTCTCTTTCACTCTCTCTCTCTCTCTCTCTCTCTCTCTCTCTCTCTCTCTCTCTCTCTCTCTCTCTCTCTCAATTCAATTAAACTCTCTCTCTCTCTCTCCCTCTCTTTCTACTTGTTTCTCTTCAGACCCTGTTTCTCTCCTCTCTCTTACTACACATGATTCCACAAAGTAGACTTTTCATACGGTATAGCTATGACTTTCCACATCAGTTCATACAGAGGGTTAAGACGTCCCTCACATCTCATACATATCATTCATTGAGACCCATGATTTTGACCAAAGTTCATATTTGTAGATTTTAACAAATTTAACAGTCCCTTCCATCTGACAGCAAACATGTAGACCAATTACAGATGTGGCGTTAGCTGTTAGCTGACATACACAATTTGCAGGTTTTCTGCTATTTTAATCCATAATTCACAAAGATCAGCCATGATTTATCAGTTTAATTATGCTCTGATATTAGCAATTCAACTCCAGCTTTGAATTCAATCTCAATCAAGTGCTTATAATTGATGGAATCACACTCCTCATAGGTGATTGGTGTGTTCCTAATTCAGATGCTGTTTAGCTCTGAAACTTCCTTCTTCTCTCTTCCTCTTTTGTGAGTTAGTGGTCCTTTGTGCATTCATTCACTCTCTTAATTGTTCTCCTGTTTCTGTAGCTGCCTCAATGCTGTTGTAGACTCCATAGAAGATGTAAACAGAGGGATGCTATAATGTTAAAGAGATTTTACTGTACTCTCTCTCTCTCTCTCTCTCTCTCTCTCTCTCTCTCTCTCTCTCTCTCTCTCTCTCTCTCTCTCTCTCTCTCTCTCTCTCTCTCTCTCTCTGTGTGTTTAATAGTTATCAAAACCAGAATAGCTTGATTGATTTTTTTCCACAGTCAACTGAACATGTTTGACAGAGAGACCCAGCATACAACATAGTGATTTGTTTTGTCATTTTGTAGCCTGGCAGAGCAGAGCACAGATGTGTCATGTTCTGTATTTGAGGATTTTGACATTTCATTGACCTGCTCTGGTCGTTCTGTCCCAGTTCTAAGTGTTCCCGTTTTAGGAATTCATACTGCAACTGCGACATTCTGTGACGATGAACCGATCGCCATTGTTCTGAGAGTAAATGCTGAGAAAGAGAACGTTTCCTGCACAATCATGCATTCACTCCGCAGCATATGTGCAATGTAGATGTTCCAGTCTGCTATTGTTGACAACTGCCGCATTGTGATGCGAGAGGGCATGACCTTTCACTCGGTAAACGCTGATATCACGTTTCCCAGCTGGTGTCTTTGACATCATATATCTTCCACTGCGAGTCTGAAATGTGTCGGTCAAGACTTCCCATGTTTCAATTTTAAAATGAATGCAGGGAAACAGGTTGCCTTGTTTGTTTCAGATTGAGCAGATGTGGGTATGTATGCATACTCTACTGTTGACATTCCTGCAACGGGGTTAGGTAACCAATCTGGCAACCGATTCGAAGGAATTCCACTTTGACAAGACATAATGCATGTTTTTATTTAGCTACAGGTTCAAATCTGTATAAATGTCCAAAATAAGGGATTGAAATCGCAGATGACATTATATTCTGTTGAGCAATATATTTCCTACTAAGGATTCAAAATTTGACTTTATTGTTTTGTGTACAAATCCTTCAACACAAATCATCACTTTTCATTCGTTGTTTCTAAAGAGTGTTAATCGATAGATTCATTCTATAGCACAAATGCTTGTGGACAGTCAGGCCCCAGTCCAATGAGTCCTTTTGCAGGGAGTCAGATGGTTGAGCTATGAACAGTCAAGAGTATTACCGTGTATTACCATGCACAGAACAATCCCCTGCAGGATCAGTGAGTAAAGCCCAGGACCTGAGCTCTACCAGGTGGAAATAATGTAAGGGTGCACATAGACATCTGCAAGAGCTCTTTCACAGTTCAATCTACTTGCGTCACCATTGACTTAAGGTGAATCCTGAAAACAATTGCAAAACATGCAAAACAATAGCTGTATACTTACGTTGAGGAGTTTACCACAAGAGTCACGGGCTTCATAAATAAGTGCATACAGTGCATTCAGAAAATATTCAGATCCCTTGACTTTTCCACATTTTGTTATGTTACAGCCTTATTCTAAAATTGATGAAATTGTTTTTTTCCCCCTCATCAATCCACACACAATAGACCATAATGACAAAAAGCGGAAATATCACATTTACATAAGTATTCAGACCCTTTACTCAGTACTTTGTTGAACCACCTTTGACAGCGATTACAGCCTCGAGTCTTCTTGGGTGTGACACTACAAGTTTGGCACACCTGTATTTGGGGTGTTTCTCCCATTCTTCTCTGCAGATCCTCTCAAGTTCTGTCAGATTGGATGGCGATGTTCGATCAGTTTCAAGTCTGGGCTCTGGCTGGGCAACTTAAGGACGTTCAGAGACGTGTCCCGAAGCCACTCCTGCGTTGTCTTGGCTGTGTTCTTAGGATCATTGTCCTGTTGGAAGGTGAACCTTCTCCCCAGTCTGAGGCCCTGAGTGCTCTGGAGCAGGTTTTCGTTAAGGATATCTCTGTACACTGCTCCATTCATCTTTGCCTCGATCCTGACTAGTCTCCCAGTCCCTGCCGCTGAAAAACATCCCCACAGCATGATGCTGCCACCACTATAGGGATGGTGCCAGGTGTCCTGAAGCTTGGCATTCAGGCCAGAGAATCTTGTTTCTCATGGTCTGAGAATCTTTAGGTGCCTTTTGGTAAACTCCAAGCGGACTGTTATGTGCCTATTACTGAAGAGTGGCTTCCATCTGGCCACTCTACCATAAAACCCTGATTGTTGGAGTGCTGTAGAGATGGTTGTCCTTCAGTAAGTTTCTCCCAGCTCCACAGAGGAACTCTAGAGCTCTGTCAGAGTGACCATCAAGTTCTTGGTCACCTCCTTGACCAAGGTCCTTCTCCCCAGATTGCTAAGTTTGGCCGGGTGGCCAGCTCTAGGAAGAGTCTTGGTGGTTCCAAACTTCTTCCATTTAAGAATGATGGAGGCCAGAGTGTTCTTGGGGACCTTCATCTGTGCCTCGACACAATCCTATCTCGGGTGCTCTACGGACAATTCCTTTGACCTCATGGCTAGGTTTTTGCTCTGACATGCACTGTCAACTGTGAGACCTTATATAGACAGGTGTGTGCCTTTCCAAATCATGTCCAATTAATTGAATTTAACACAGGTGGACTCCAATCAAGTTGTAGAAACATCTCAAGGATGATCAATGGAAACAGGATGCACCTACATGAGATCAATTTTGAGTCTCATACAAAAGAATCTGAATACTAATGTAAATAAGGTATTTCTATTTTCCATTTTTTATACATTTGCAAACATTCTAAAAACCTGTTTTTGCTTTGTCATTATGGGGTATTTTGTGTAGATTGCTGAGGATTTTTGTTATTTAATCAATTTTAGAATAAAGCTGTAACGTAACAAAATGAGGAAAAAGTCAAGGGGTCTGAATACTTTAGCACTGTAGACGATGTCTTCCCCACGGTTACTATAAGAACATATCCAAACCAAAAACCATGTACAGTTGAAGTCAGAAGTTTACATACACTCGGGTTGGAGTCAAAACTCATTTTGAACTACTCCACAAATGTCTTGTTAACAATTCAGTTAGGCAAGTCGGTTTGTGCATGACACAAATAATTTTTCCAACAATTGTTTACAGACAGATTGTTTAACTTATTATTCACTGTATCACAATTCCACTGGGTCAGACGTTTACATACACTAAGTTGACTGTGCCTTTAAACAGCTTGGAAAATTCCCGAAAAAAAGATGTCATGGCTTTAGAAGCTTCTGATAGGCTAATTGACATAATTTGAGTCAATTGGAGGTTTACCTGTGGATGTATTTCAAGGCCTACCTTCAAACTCAGTAGCTCTTTGCTTGACATCATGGGAAAATTAAAATAAATCAGCAAAATAATTGTAGACTTCCACAAGTCTGGTTCATCCTTGGGAGCAATTTCTAAACGCCTGGAAGGTACCACGTTCATCTGTACAAACAATATTACGCAAGTATAAACACCATGTGACCACGCAGCCATCATACCACTCAGGAAGGAGACGTGTTCTGTCTCCTTGAAATGAAGGTACTTTGAAGCGAAAAGTGCAAATCAATCCCAGAACAACAGCAAAGGACCTTCTGAAGATGCTGGAGGAAACAGGTACAAAAGTATCTATATCCACAGTAAAACGAGTCCTATATCGACATAACCTGAAAGGCCGCTCAGCAATGAAGAAGCCACTGCTCCAAAACCGCCATAAAAAAGCCAGACTATGGTTTACAACTGCACATGGGGACAAAGATTGTAATTTTTGGAGAAATGTCCTCTGATCTGATGAAACAAAAATAGAACTGTTTGGTCATAATGACCATCGTTATGTTTGGAGGATAAAGGGGGAGGATTGCAAACCAAAGAACACCATCCCAACCGTGAAGCACGGGGTGGCAGCATCATGTTGTGGGGGTGCTTTGCTGCAGGAGGGACTGGTGCACTTCACAAAATAGATGGCATCATGAGGTAGGGAAAATTATGTGGATATATTGAAGCAACATCTCATTACATCAGTCGGGAAGTTAAAGCTTGGTCGCAAATGGGTCATCCAAATGGACAATGACCCAAGCATACTTCCAAAGTTGTGGCAAAATGGCTTAAGGACAATAAAGTCAAGGTATTGGAGTGTCCATCACAAAGCCCTGACCTCAATCCTATAGAAGATTTGTGGGCAGAACTGAAAAAGCATGTGCGAGCAAGGAGGCCTACAAACCTGACTCAGTTACATCAGCTCTGTCAGGAGGAATGGGCCAAAATTCACCCAACTTATTGTGGGAAGATTGTGGAAGGCTACCCGAAACATTTGACCCAGATAAACAATTTAAAGGCAATGCTACCAAATACTAATTGAGTGTATGTAAACTTCTGACCCACTGGGAATGTGATGGAAGAAATAAAAGCTGGAATAAATCATTCTTTCTACTATTATTCTGACATTTCACATTCTTAAAATAAAGTGGTGATCCTAACCGACCTAATACAGGGAATTTTTACTCTGATTAAATGTCAGGAATTGTGGAAAACTGAGTTTAAATGTATTTGGCTAAGGTGTACTGTATGTAAACTTCAGACTTCAACTGTATTACCTACTGGGCCAGAGTTACCGCTTTCAAGAAATGAGACACGGACATGGACGCAAGAAAGCCCGCTACGACCTCCGACGAGACATCAAACATGCAAAAGGACAATATAGGAGGAAGGTGGAATCCTATTACACCAGCTCCGACGCTCGTTGTGTGTGGCATGGCTTGCAGACGATAATGGATTGCAAAATGAAACACAGCTATGAGTTGCCCAGCGATGCAGAACTCCCAAACAAACTAAATGCCTTTTATGCTCGCTTCGAGGAATATAACACTGTGCCTTGCGTGAAAGTTGCTGTTTTTCCAGATGACTGTGTGATCTCGCTCTCTGTGGCCGATGTGAGAAAAACATTTAAACAGGTTAACAATCACAAGGCCGTCGGGGCAGACAGAATACTGGGACACATTCACAAAGCATGCGCAGACCAACTATCAAGTGTTTTCACTGACATTTTGAACCTCTCCTTGTCACAGTCTGTAATCCCAACATGTTTCAAGCTGACCACCATTGTCCCTTTTCCCAAGAGCTCCAAGGTAACCTGCCTAAATGACGATCGTCCTGTCGCACTCACATCTGCAGTTATGAAGTGCTTTGAAAGGCTAGTCATGTCACACACCGACACCATCATCCCAGACACCCTACACCCACTCCAATTCGCATACCCCCCAAAAGGTCCACAGAGGACGCAATCTCAATTGCACTTCACGCTGCCCTCTCTCACCTGGACAAGAGAACGATAACTATGTGAGAATGCTGTTCATAGACTACAGCTCAGCGTTCAACACAATAGTCCCGTCCAAGCTTGGGACCCTGGGACTGAACCCCTCCCTCTGCAACTGGATCTTGGACTTCCTGATGGGCTGGCCCCAAGTGATGAGGGTAGACAACATCACCTCTGCCAGGCTGACCCTCAACACTGGGGACCCTCACGTGTACGTGCTTAGTTCCCTCCTGTACTCCCTGTTCACCCATGACTGCATGGTCACGCACGACTCCAACACCATCATCAAGTTTTCTGACAATACGACGGTGGAAGACCTGATCACCGACTGGCTGTATCACCGCCTGGTATGGCAAATACACCGCCCTTGACTGCTAAGCCCTACAGAGGGTGGTGCGGACAGCCTAGTTCATCACTGGGTTCGAGCTCCCTGACATCCATAACCTCTGTATCAGGCGGTGTCAGAGGAAGGCCCGAGAAACTGCCAAAAACTCCAGCCACCGAAGCCATAGACCGCCCGGCAAACAGGCTCCAAGAAAGCTTCTACCCCCAAGCCGAAGACTGCTAAATAGCAAGACTGCTAAATAGTCAATGAATAGTACCCAAACTATCTGCACTGACTATATCTTGCACTGACCCTACACACACTCACTAGACAATATATACACCCTACGTTGACACTCCCACACAAAAACCCATGCACATTCAACATACAATAAATTCAAACACATACACGCGTACCGACATAACACAAACACACATACATACACATTACACACACACACACTTTTATACTCGTCATATGGTGCTGTTGTTCTTTATTTTACTCTTATTATTATCTACCCTGATGCCGAGTCACTTTACCCTGCCTTCATGTACATATCTACCTCAAATGCCTAGTACCTCTGCACATTGATCTGGTACTCCTACTTCCTCTACATAGCTCCATTCTTGTGTATTTTATTTTATTCTTTGTGTTACTATTTTATTTTATTATTATTTTTAAGCTCGGCGCATGTGACAAATACCATTTTATTTTATTTGACGTATTTGTACTACTTTACTTTTAAGTGCTTTAAAATCTTTACTCATTGTTTTATTACGGAATGAGTGAGATTATAGTCAGCACTGGGACTGCATGCTAAGAGTGTAGGATTTTTCAGGATGGCCACATGGTAGCTAGACCTCCAGTTCCCCCGGGGAAGAATGGTTGAGTTCAATTAAGGGCCTCGACCCCATTTCCCCCTTGTTCCCCCCCTCTCCTTTCTCCACGCCAAGACTATTTGAATAGGCGCTCGGACTTGCCTTATTTGCATATTAAGATTTCCTCACACACACAAAACACTGGGTCCGTTTTCCACAGTCAATTTTTGCTTATTGTCGCGGGAGATTCTCATATACTGAACATCAAGCAGGTTGGTATTTCCCGTCAACAGATGGGCATGGTGCCGTATTTACAACCCAGTGCTGGTAACTGTGTGGGGTGAACGCGCTCTAAGGTGACGCTCTTGCAGAGGAGAAACAGGTTTGAACATACCGTGTTATCAGCTGCATTTATCTGCATAGCATTGTCTGCTAGTGGAGCTGGGCCGTATGCCAGGTTCAAGGAGGGAAAGACAATAATGCTTTGTCTCTCCTACTTTTTATTTCTCTCTCCCTCTCGGACAGAGATGTGAGTCTGGCTGGCTCTCTGCAGCTCTCAATCCCTCCTCTGACAAGTTCCACAAGTCCAGCCACAACAATGGATCGCAATCTTTTTCTCCCAACTGTCACAAGTCGTCGTCCCCCCGTAACAGATGTTTTGCTTCTACAAGGTCAAATGTGCTTTTGTTTCAGTGTAGACAATTATTATATAAAGCACCATATTCAATTTGATTGTGTTATAATCCCCCCACCTCCCACCCCACCTAACAAAAAGAGAATCACAGTTGATGGACATCTGCCGGCTTATTTTTCGGTGGTGGACTGGTGGGGCTCATAATGACCAAATGAGATTAGAGATAGGTGTTGGCCCTGCCGTGTGACTGTGGAGGTAGGCCTCTCTATCTCTCTCTCTCATCTCTCTATTTCTGTCTTTCTTTCTCTCTCTCTCTCTCCATCTCTCTTTTTTCCATGCAGGGTTTCACAGCAGTGTTGTTTATTGATGCAGTAGTGTGCGTCCATGTTGTGGAGGGAGAAGGGAGGGAGGGGAAGGGAGAGAGATGAAGGGAGAAGGTAGGGAGATGAAGGGAGAAGGGAGGGAGATGAAGGGAGAAGGGAGGGAGATGAAGGGAGATGGGAGGGAGATGAAGGGAGAAGGGAGGGAGATGAAGGGAGAAGGGAGGGAGATGAAGGGAGAAGGTAGGGAGATGAAGGGAGAAGGGAGGGAGGTGAAGGGAGAAGGTAGGGAGATGAAGGGAGATGAAGGGAGAAGGGAGGGAGATGAAGGGAGAAGGGAGGGAGGTGAAGGGAGAAGGGAGGGAGATGAAGGGAGAAGGGAGGGAGGTGAAGGGAGAAGGGAGGGAGGTGAAGGGAGAAGGGAGGGAGGTGAAGGGAGAAGGGAGGGAGATGAAGGGAGAAGGGAGGGAGGTGAAGGGAGAAGGGAGGGAGATGAAGGGAGGTGAAGGGAGAAGGGAGGGAGGTGAAGGGAGAAGGGAGGGAGATGAAGGGAGATGAAGGGAGGGAAGTGAAGGGAAGAGGGGTGGGCGTGATTACCGGGCTGTTCCCTAACAGAGCAGGCCTATGCTCTCATTAAACCACCAGGGAAAACGCTGACTGCCCACTTGTGTGGGGACGACTGAGGGAAGCTGCCATTTTGACATTAACTACACTTTTGCGATAATTTTATCAGTTTTTGCTTAAATGTTAAACTTCTCTGCGCCAAACTTCCTTTACTTTAGTCGTACAACATTCTGTCAATGAGCTTTCAGCAAATTATGAATAGCATAGTGACAACATATTAAGACTTTACCTCTTGTTTTTACTGTAGTTATTTTTAACTAGCTAGTTCATTTATGTGAGGATTTCCCAGAATTACTATGGTCTTAATGTTGGCCTCTTGTTTGACTGACTTTAGTACTTTGGGTTTAATCCTGCTGGTTTGGGGAGTGTTTGAGTTGGATTACTTCATCGTGGCCTTGGTAGTGTGGTTCAGTTCTGGCTAGAAAGAGGCAGGGAGGCATGTGGGGGTGAAAAAAGGGGTGTTCCTCAATACCGAATCAGCCGAAACCAACAGACATCAAAGTGGTAACGCGGTCCAAATCCCTCTACATGCAAATTAAAAAAGGCAACAATAAACGTGGCAGAAGAACAAGGTGGGCACGCAGTCTTTAGGTCCCTTCTACCCCTCTCTCTCTTTTTCTCTCTCTTTCTCTCCCTGTCCTTCTTTCTCTCACACTCTACTCTCTCTCCCTGTCTTTCTTGCTCTCTCTCTCTCTCTCGCTCCTGGCTTTCTCCAAAACCCTCCTGGGTTTGATGTGGCTTAGGGGAGGAGTTGGATCAGGGGACAACAGAAATGCTGAGTTATCTCTTGCATGCAGTGTGGTGGTGTGGCTCTGTCCCTGTGTGTGTGTGTTTGTGTGTGTGTGTGTGACCAGCGCAGTGTAATCTTGTGGAAATGAAAGGTGCTGCCGCACACTGGCTGGGAGATTACAGTACTGCTCTGTCACGCTGCCAGGACAGACTACCGGCTGAACAGCTTCATCGCTCTCCCTTCTCTCCCCTCCCTCTCTCTCTTTCTCTCTCTCTCACACACACTTACATTCTCACCCTCCTTCAATGAAGCTGCTTTCCCTCCTTCCCTCCCTCCTTCTGCCTTCTCACCCGTTACAGCTCTCTTTTAGCCACGGTCATTTAAAATTCCCTATTTTTCTGTCTGTTTCTCTTCCTTCCTTTCTCTGTGTCTCTTTCTCCCTCTCGCTCTCTCTCTCTCTTTATCTCTCTCTCTCTCCCTCTCTCTCTGTCTCTCTCTCTCTGTCTCTCTTCCTTTCTCTCTCTCTCTCTGTCTCTCTCTCTCTCTCTCTCTCTCTCTCTCTCTCTCTCTCTCTCTCTCTCTCTCTCTCTCTCTCTCTCTCTCTCTCTCTCTCTCTCTCTCTCTCTCTCTCTCTCTCTCTCTCTCTCTTTCACATGCTCTCTAAACCATAACAATAATGTCTCTAGCTGGCTCCCTCGTTCTCTACTCTTCATCTCACACTATTTTCTCTCACCCTCTGCTTCAGTTCTGTCATGGTGATCACCCCCCTGCCCTGCCCTCACACGGCCCAGTTGAGTTCCCTCCACATCCAGTGCTGTATAACTGAGTCACAGGACCTAATCACAGAGCTCCATAGATGGGCTCCGTCTCTACCGTACTGTACCGCTCAGCTGCACCCACACAGTCACACACACAAGCTGCCTTTGACTGGGGCTTCTCAGATACATGCTCTGTGTAAATTAATATTGTGTAGCTACAGTCCTCTATGTCCCACAGTCCCATCTCTCATGGCCCTCTGCTGGGCTAGAGTATAATGTTTCCTGTAAACTGTTAAATGGGTCCTTCATTTTGTGCTACATACTATGAATACTACATACATGTGTATGTTATCATACCTAATGGTCCCAGAATGTGTTCTTTTGCTGCCTTTGGAATTGTATTATATTGGCATGTTACAGCAATGGGCTAAAATGTATAAAGTGTAAAGTTAAAGTGGAGGGTTAGGCTAAAACTCTCTCTCGTTTCCTTTCGGTAAAGGGCTGGCTGTGTGAGCTTCTGCGCTGGAAGGAGGACCCCAGCCCGGAGAACCGTACGCTGTGGGAGAACCTGTCCATGATCCGCCGCTTCCTGAGCTTGGCCCAGGCAGAGCGTGACGCCATCTACGAACAGGAGAGCACGGCCGGCCAGCAGCAGCACCACGCCGACCGGCCCCCGCACACAATGCACATGTCCACAGACCCCATGCAGGTGAGGAGGCAAAGACGTGCACATTAATACATACATGCACACACACAAGCGTATAAATACACATAGACATGTACATACACACATACACACACGTACATATGTGCAGTGGACACGCATACACATCCATTGAAGATGAGAGGAGATACACACAAAAGCACAGACACCAACTCTGATGTCTGTACCCACAGAACCCAACTCTGATGTATATGTCCCACACAGACCCACTACAGGTGAGAGAGAGAATTTGTATTCTTTCATTTATGTTGTGATTTCAAATAAGCAACCAGTATTATCCCTTAGTTTTACATTGTAATTATCTGGTGTTCATAATAACCAGCAGTAAGGGGACATTTCTACAAACGATCTCTATTAATCACAAACATAGTAAAAGTCAAAGTTTGTGTTTTTAATGAAATACTTTTAAAATTTACTCTTACTTTGAACTTATCTAAGTTTTCTTTTTAAAAGGCAGTTTGCAAATTAACACAAAAACCTGAGACACACTTTAAACTTTTAAAATTGTGAATTATAAACATAAATACTTAAATTAAACATAGTGGCAGCTGAATGGCTGATCAGTTATTTTGTTAGCCAGAAACTTATGGCCAGTTCTATGTAAAAGCACCAGTGTAGAAATAACATAATCATATTTTTCGAGCCTAATATCAGATTTTAAAAAATGAAAAGAAATGACCAATTTGGGATACTTCGCAGAAAGGTTAATCACTAAGGAAATAGAAATGTTTTGGCTTCCAGTAAAATGTCTCAGTACTGTGATGCATAGAGGAACTACTTACACTTGAACCTCTGTCAACTCAGGTCAGTCGACTGATTAAAAAGCTTGTTCTCAAGAGAGACCTGTTGCAATGCAGTGATTCACAGACGTGGAGAGAAGCTTCCTTTATTGAAGCTCGCTATATGTGTGTGTTCTAGTGTAAAATTTGATCTTTGAGTGAATATGTGCAGCTGGCCGGTAAGCTATCTGTAAAGTGCTGTGTTTTCTAAACTTCATTACCAAACTCCAATTGGAGTGTGTCTGACTCAGGGGAGAAACAAACTGTTGTGTGGTCAATAGAGAGCACGAGTTGCCCACTCAACCCTCTCTCCATGCAAACAATGAGACATTTTAGGAGTAATGTGTCATGTGTTTACACTGACGGCAAAGCAAAGCCAGCGTTAGCATTCTCACACCCATGGCAATCGGCGGCGATCGCGTTTTGAATTGTACACACATTGAGTCTGTTTATCGTGGTCTGGCAATATATTTTGAATGGGGCCTGATAAGCTCGACAGTACCAACCAGAATGGACAGTTTCCGTGTGAATTCTCGGCGTCTCAGTGTCTTTCTACGTGTTTGCATGCGTGTGTGTCATGTGTGTGTGTGTGCGCGTGCAGGTTTGTATGTGAGTACTGGTGCATCTACCCCACAACGAAAGACACAATTTCCGCATGAAAAAGAATCCCCAGAACTGATTACATTCAATAAGATATTACATGGAAATTCCTCCAGCGGAGCGCCTGTTCTGTACACAGTGGGCCCATTCTACACAACTCAATTGATTTGAATGAAAGGCGTTATTAAGTCGCCGATAAGTGTTCACTGATAACATCCTGTCTCTTGCCCCCCCCACCCCCCCTTTTCCCACCACAGTCTCAGACCCATCAACCGCCACAGCAGCAGCACCAGCCCCCCATGTCCCTCCAGCACCCCTCCCAGCCTCCACTGTCCCAGCAGCCCATGCAACAGCAGCAGCAACCACCCATGGGCCCCCGGCTGCCCCCTCGCCAGCCCTCCACCGCTTCCCCGGCAGAGACAGAGGACGAGGGCCGCGGTGGCGGAGGCACCAAGGCTCGCTCCGGCGGGGGCAAGATCTCCCAAGAGGCCCTAGGCATTCTGCAGAGCTTCATCCAGGACGTGGGGATGTACCCAGACGAGGAGGCCATCCACACCCTATCGGCCCAGCTGGACCTACCCAAGCTCACCATCATCAAGTTCTTCCAGAACCAGCGCTTCTACGTCAACCACCCGGCCAAGCCGCCCAAGGAACCCAGCAACAGCAGTAGCAGCAGCCCTGCCTTCGAGGAGGAACTGTCGGAATTCAGGGAGGGCAGCGCCGAGCTGCTGAAGGAGCTGGAAGAGAGCACACAGACCAACAGCACCATCTTCTCCATCAAGATTGAGGAGCACCTGGCCCGCTCTGAAGCCCTCTCAGAATCTGACCACGAGGCCAAGGAGTAGAGAGAGCATCCCCCAGTCTGAACACTGTGCTAAAAGAGTAGTGTTGCTATACACACAGAGACTGAATGCAATGCTAAAGGGTAATGGTCTGGCTAGCGCAGTGCGGCCGCTGCGAGGGAAAATAGTAGTGTTTTTATCAATGCAGAGTCTGGACTCTATGCGTACAATTAGCGTTTATATATCAATGCAGACTGAAAGGCTACGCAACGCTAGCATTCTCACGCTGGAAACCCTCCATTTCCACAGACTACAGTAATACGAATAAGTATTGCTTTTTCTGATTTTGTAAAACTTGTATTATTCACTGTAAAGACTGATGCATCATTTAAATAATCTGCACAAAAAAATATTTGAAGTATGTTGCCGTGGATATTTGCTGACTGCACTTAATGTCTGTCGTTTTACACTGATTTCCTTTCTTTTTGAGCTACTGATATTATAATAAAAAGCCCCCATGGAGTTTGATAGGATAGGAGGTGTTTACGTATGTGGTGTTAACTGGACTTTTTCAAATGCATATGAAATCGAGGACCAAGTGGATGACAAGGTCTTAATGATGAGGTACTACGTCTGGAAGCCTGCTGGCAAATTAGTTATTCTTTGAAAAAGCGAAAAACATGACAGTGATTACGGATCACTCAAACTCTGGAACCCAAAACGCACCCCAAGTGCGTCGCCGAGAATAGCTCAATCGTTACATATTATTTGTTAGGAAGAAATATAAATATATATATAGACATTATATTAACTGTAAAAAAAAATACAGTCTTAAAGAAACTATGCCAATAAATGCCTTGTACTATATGGCACTGCCGATTAGATTATTTTGCAAAACCTTTGTCACTGTAACTTTTTGAATCAGCCACACAGTTTAAAAATGTGAATCACAAACTCTGTTTTTTGTTGTCTTCTACATTATTTATTTGCAGTTCATGCAGTGTTTCTGATGTAATTACTTTTTTGGAAAGTTTGTTACATAGAGCTTTTTTTCTTTTTTTCACTGATCCTTTTCTATTTATAAATGTAATTTTGATGGGCAGTAAAAACAAAAAGTGTCTTAACGTTTTAAATGGACAATGTGCTTTAAAGGTTGCCTATAAAAGTGCTGTATGTCAAGCAACTCATGCTACAAGCTTCACAATTAATGTTGTATGCAATTTTTACTATCATGCAAATAAGCATAGGTAAATTACTAACCTATAGAACACCTTAGAGAGAAAAACATATGCAATCTGTGTGAATATCGATGTCTGCAATGTGTCTTCCTTTGGTTAACAATCCAATTCAAGCTATTCCTGTATAAATATCCTGTATACATTTTACATAAAACTGACTGTTTTATAAGTGTTCCTCGGTTTCTTTATGCAGAAATTGTCTAACTAGGAGTGATTCTTTATTGTTAATTACACAATTAAACTGTTTGTATTGTACCCCAGATTCTTGCCATTCATGTGACCACTCTACTTGCACCTATAGAACAAGGTTTCACTTACCATATTCAACAGTATGTAACAACATATAATGACTCTTCAGTCAAATTAGTTATTTTTTATCCTAAAAAGTGTAATACTTGTAAGTATCACAATTTATAATTGTCCTTTTTTTATTTCTATGCAAAAGTTAACACTTTTAACAATATGTGCATATCCAGTACCTTTGAAAACCACTGTACATGAGCTCCACTCTTGCATCTTTTATCTTGATACTCTCCTGAGAATCTGAAGTAGCTGTGAGACCTGAACAATAAATACAAGTGGGGTGTTAATTCCTGTGCTAACGAAGCCCTCTACAGGGAGATAACGTATCAAAACAGCACAGGTTCCCTGACCTCTCCCTGAACCCCAGGTGAACTCAGGTGTCTGTCTGCTCCACACAGAAATGACCTTTACCTGTTAACACCCTCAGATATGTGCCAGCCAGTCTGGGCTGGATTCCCTCAAGGTTTTGCTCTTTTTTTCCCTTTTCAAAATAAAGGCCAGTGTAACATTGTGTGTGTTTGAAGCAAAGGAGGAGAAATGCACAGATGCTTGAATCTCATATTCACATAAGGGGATTTTCACACAAGGGGATTGATTCTAAGGGCTTCAATCACCGGAGATTTGAGGTCTTGAGCACTTTAGGTTATTTATAATTCAAGGGGAAAGGGTCACAGTAGTTTAACATACACTGTACACTCTTAGAAGAAAAGGTGCTATCTAGAACTTAAAGGGTTCTTCGGCTGTCCCCCTTTTTTCTAAGAGTGTACATACCAGGGTTGGGGTCAAATCCGAATTGTGTTACAAATGGCTCTAATTCCAATTAGAATCTTGAATTTGAATTTAATTTGAATTGGCCAACACCCCACATGAAGCAAAATTTGAATTGAATGAAAGGAAATAGAATTGAATTAGATTCAATTAAATTCAAATGGCTCATTTGTCACCATAGAAATGTGTATTTTGACATAATGTATGGTTACCAATAACATGTAGCATAAGGTTGAAACATTTCATTTTTAAAACTCATTCTTGTAAAATAATTTTAAATACACTTGTCTGGAAATATTCTAAGATCATGTTGTGGGTTGTCTATAATAATTCATAATTCCCTTAAAAATATGTTTAAAAATGTCAGAAAAAATACATTTCCCAGAATGCATTAGATCAAACACTGCAGCATGGAAGGGAACGTTAACTTACATCCCATGACAAAGAAAAATACTGTTTTGCATCTTTTAAGTTATAATCAAACTAATATCTGAAATGGTATGTGTATTATCAAATCAAACTTTATTGGTCATTTACACAGTTTAGCAGATGTTATAGCAGGTGCAGTGAAATGCTTGTGTCACTAGCTCCTAACAGTGCATTAAAACGTCAAGCAAGTAGATAAATAATCAAAAACTAAAAACAAGAAATCAGGAAATGTCAAAATGAATCCAATTAACAACCCAAATAACACTGTATCAGTCATCCAAACGTAATCTATGCGTATATAAACTGAAAATATATACTATAAATGATATGTACAGGAGTATATATACAGCAGTAGAAAATAAATGGGAAGTGTGTCTCTATATACAGTGGATTCGGAAAGTATTTAGACCCCTTGACTTTTTCCACATTTTTTTACTTATTCTAAAATGTATTAAATCGTTGTTTTCCCTCATAAATCTACACACAATACCCCATAATTACAAAGCAAAAACAGGTTTTTAGAAATTTTAGCAAATGTATTCAAAATGTCAACTGAAATATCACATTTAGATAAGTATTCAGACCCTTTGCTCAGCACTTTGTTGAAGAACCTTTGGCAGCGATTACAGCCTTGAGTCTTCTTGGGTATGACACTACAAGCTTAGCATACCAGCATTTGGGGAGTTTCACCCATTCTTCTCTGCAGATCCTCTCAAGCTCTGTCAGGTTGGATGGGGAGCTTCGCTGCACAGCTAATTTCAGGTCTCTCCAGAGATGTTTGATCTGGTTGAAGTCCGTTTCTGGCTGGGCTACTCATGGACATTCAAAGACTTGTCCCGAAGCCACTCCTGCATTGTCTTGGCTGTGTGTTTAGGGTTGTTGTCCTGATGGAAGGTGAACCTTTGCCCCAGTCTGAGGTCTTGAGCGCTCTGGAGCAGGTTTTCATCAAGGATCTCTTTGTACTTTGCTCCAGTCATCTTTGCCTCGATCCTGACTAGTTTCCCAGACCCTGCTGCTGAAAAACATCCCCACAGCATGATGATGCTACCACCATGCTCCACAGTAGGGATGGTGCCAGGTTTCCTCCAGGTGTGAAGCTTGGCATTCAGGCCAAATAGTTCAATCTTGGTTTCATCAGAGCAGAGAATCTTGTTTCTCATGGTCTGAGAGTCCTTTAGGTCCCCACAGAGGAACTCTGGAACTCTGTCCGACTGAGCAAAAGCCCCCCCCGATTGCTCAGTTTGGCTGGGCTAGGAGGTGTCTTGGTGTTTCCAAATTTCTTCCATTTAAGGATGCTAGCGGTCACTATGATCTTGGGGACCTTCAATGCTGAAGACATGTTTTGATACCCTTCCCCAGATCTGTGCCTTGACAAAGGCCTGTCTCTGAGCTCTATGGACAATTCCTTCGACCTCATGACTTGGTTTTTGCTCTGACATGTAAAAACATTTCAAAGATGATCAGTGGAAATAGGATGCACCTGAGCCCATTTTCAAGACTCAGCCAACACCGCTGTCCCATGTACAGGGCATTCAGGAAGTTTTCCGACTCCTTCCCCTTTTCCACATTTGAGAAATGTTAGCAAATATATTAAAAATTAAAAACTGAAAAACCTTGTTTATTTATTCTCCTTCGGGGAAGGAGGGCCCATTGCTGTCCATACAACCTTGGGTTGGGCTGTGCAAGGTCCAGCCCATCTTATTCTCTCCACCCAAGCTGTATAGTCACAGAAAGTCCTCTTCACCAGAAGCAATCCAGATCCATCCCCCTGTGCAGCCACTGACCTCCTTCTGAATGTTGAGATGCTCTGGAAGATGGACACCTTCTCCAACAGGAAGCTACAGGAGGTCACTCGCTCGAAATATGACTCCTATGCATTAGACCTCCTGGAGAAGAGCACCACCACCACTGAAATGGATGGCGTTCACAGGTATGCGACCCCACTGCTATGGGTGCCCAACCATCTTCCTCTGGCAACCACGACACGGGCTGTACTCCCACTACTGCGTGGAACGGAGCGATGCCTGGTGAAGAATCCTGAGCTTTCAGAAGTTCATAACCGAGAGATTCATAAGCCTGTGAAGGCAGCCTATGTCACTAAAGTAACAGCTCATGAAGGGGGAAACGCACTACGTGAATCCTGGTATCTCCCTCACCATGTTATCCAGCAACACGGTGAGAAGTACAGACTTGTCTTCAACTGTTCATTCCAAGCTGATGGTTAAAGCCTGAATGACTGTCTACTCCCCAGACCAACCTTGGGTCCTTCCTTGCTCGGTGTCCTTCTCCAGTTCCGGCAGCACTCTACAGCCATCAGTGGAGACATCAAAGCTATGTTTCATGAGATTTGTTTACTGCCTTCCTACACCACACTGCTCCGGTTAATATGGTGAGATATGGAACGAGACTCCAGCGAGCAAAAGTAGTTAGCTTCCCTGAGGAGTTAAAAGATCTGAAAGCCGGTAAGGAAGTTGCTAAGGAGAGCCGTCTTTTCTCTCTCTCTGCTATCCACCCAATTATCCTTGACTCCAGACACCCTCTTACCAGGCTCCTCATTAAGAGTTCTGGTGAGAGGCTTCTCCACCCAGGGCCAGAGAGGGTCTATGGGGAGATGAGGTGGAAGTACTGGATAATTGGAGGACAAGGAGCCATTCATAAGCACCAATATGCCTGCGTAGAATTTGAGAGATGGCGGGCTGGATCCACGTTGCCCAAAATGGCAGATTTACCCCCTGCTCGCTTGCGCCTCCTTAAACCACCCTTCTGGTCAACAGGAGTAGATTGCTTTGGCCCCTTGATGATCAAGCTAGGTCGTCGTGTGGAAAAGCGCTGGGGCATTCTATTCAAGTGTTTGACAACTAGATGTGTCCACCTGGACCTACTGGAGAGTTTGGATACTGAAGCCTTCCTCATGGCCCTACGGCGGTTTATCTCCGGACGGGGGAAACCCTACGAGATCCTGGCTGACAGAGGTACGAACTTCAAGGCAGGAGAAGCCAGGTTGGAGGAAGCCTTCCAAGCCATGGAACCCAGCCTCCAGGATCAGCTGATGGACCAACAAATGTCATTCAAATTTCACTCTTCAGGAGCTCCTCATTTTGGAGAAACATGGGAGCGAGAGATCAAATCTGTAAAGACGGCCTTACAGGTCGTACTAGGGGACCAAACTGTCACTGAAACTGTCTTGAGGACCGTCCTGATAGAGGTGGAAGGGATACTGAACTCCAAACCCTTGGGATATCTCTCTGCAGACATCGTGACCCCGATCCGGTTACACCGAATATGCTCTTGTTGGGACGCCGAGATGCGTCACTTCCTCAAGCCTTGTATGCTGATACCAACCTCGTTGGCAGACGCCGGTGGCGACACAGCCAGATCTTAGTTGACCATTTTTGGGCCCGATTCATTCGGGATTACCTACCAAGTCTACAGCACAGAGGGAAATGGCGGAGAGAAATGGCCAGCCTGGAAACTGGCCAAGTAGTAATGATGGTGGACCCTCAGCTGCCTCGAGCCTCCTGGCCGGTGGGCTGTATCACTAAGACCATGCCTGGGACCGATGGTCGTGTTAGATAAATGGAGATCCAGGTGAAGAACCGGACATATATCCGGCCAGTTGCCCAACTAATTCCTCTCCCTGAGATGACAGAGGACGGGGAGCAATGAGCCTTTTTTGAGGAGTGTGGAATTTAACACATTTCCGGAGTGGCTGTAGAAAAGGCCCATGGAGTTGGTGGAATAATCCTTTAATTCATTGCCACTTACTCAGCTGGGCCAGGGGCGCTTTCATTAGGTCAGGTGGAAATGTCAGACAGAGCTCAACTTCCTAAAAGGAGGAAATTGCCATCGCCTGATTCCATTCAAATTCTGCTTCATGTAGGGAGTGGCCAATTAAATGGTTTGAATTGAATTAAATTCAGAAATTCCAAATTGACCCCAGCCCTGGTACATATAGTAGACAGACAGAAGGTGTACCTCACACTTACTCAAGTACACACAGTTTAAACAGTTGTTTGACTTGACTGACCTATGAGAAGCCTTAATATCCTCACATCCTTAACACGGGTCTATCCTGTGTAGTCCCAAGCTATCTCCAACCTATTCTCCAACTCCATTCTCACTGGTGTTGACCGGGGGCTCTCGTTTGTCTCAGCTTCAGAGTTTGTTAGATTTGTTCTATTATGGTGGCAGTATAATACACAGGGCCGGTCCCAGGCATAAGTGGCATAAGCGGTCGCTTAGGGCCCCCGGCCGCTTGGTGGACCCTTAACTCACTTGAGGTTTCAACTTATTGTTGCGAGTTTGTGTACTAGAATACACAAGGTGCAATTTCAATATTTGTTGTTTATCAGAAGTTTTTCCCTTGTTATGTCAGTCACTGACAGTCACTCAATTAGCCCATGTCAGCAAAACATTTTTATATTGGTAAATTAGTCTAGCCAGCTTCTAAACTTGTAGTAATCATGGTCAAATTATCGACCAGGCATGCAGGGCACTTGACGAATGGCCCTGACCTCCAGGTGGCCCACATAGATTTGTTTCATCACTTTTACTCAGATATCATATGAACATTGCGTAATTCATGGCAAAATGTGTAGAATTGCATGAAACATTTTCTCTCCACCCCATAGCATTTTTAGGGGGGAATTGCAGGAAATTAGCTTTAAAACGGCTAAATGTTCTGTCCGCCTCATGGCACAATGAATTACATGAAATTAGGTTTAAGACTGCAACATTTCCTCTCTCTTCATTATAATCCACATAATAATTCACATTTCCTGTTTCTGCAGGATTATTTTCCTGCTGTAGCAAACTGGCTCAAATTAAGATCCTACACCTGTAAGCCCCCCACAGCATTTTATTGACAGATGTCACATTCTCTGATGTTATTTTATTGACAGATAACAGATAAAACATAGACACAATGTATTCACAATTACAATGGAGAGTCTGATGATTCAGTGGCGTCTTTACCTCAGGCCTCGACTACTGCCATTAGCTATGTAAGAAGTTAGTGGGCTATATAAGTACTGTGAGGAAACACTTTACGTTGAGTACACATATTCCCAACATGGCTTCTTCCACTTTCCCTCTATGGCCTTACAGTTTTGGGAATGAGGCAGATATAGTTGTCACCTTATTTAAACCTGTTTTCGAGGGAGTTTTGTGTCACTTGCACCCAATGTGGGTCTGGCATTGCCCTGTTCTGTCGATCATTTGTTGATGTACTGAAAGCTATTTTAAGATGTAGATATCCAACCCATCATGCGGTTCATTAACCCATCAATGCTCTTTTGTTCCTTGAAAACAGCAGAGGATATGTTGTTGTAGGCAGTAACGGGGGAAGCCAGGGAGGAGTGCAGTAGGATCTAAGTGGAGGATGATCATTTATCAACACACCGTTTACACACCAGGTCATGCATGTGCTGTATTTAAAGGCCCGGTGGTGCTGATTTATCGGTTAAGGATTGGTAATGTTTCTGCAACGTTTAACTCCAGATTAATAGGGACGTTATACTCAGGTTGCTGCACAACAATGGCAGCCAGGTCTGCCTCGTGCAGAGGAGTCCTCCTTGGCTCAGCAGTCTACCCACACAGCCCCTGGGACTGCGCAGTAAATCAAACAGGAAATGCAGCAGAAAGCCTAATAAAGTTATTCTAATGATAGCGATCTCTGCGGAATCGCCCAGTGTAAATCAGGAAGTTATCCCTCTCCTGCTGAATCATTTGGCAAAGCCAAAATGTTTTAGATGTTGTTTTTGAATTCCCGAATTGAAGGAGCGGAAACAGAAGGTTAGGGTTTGAGAATTAATAACATGAATCGCCACGTTGCTTTTCCCCGCTGTGCTCTTGCCCTTTGCCCTCCAGTTTTTAGCAGAGCAGATTAAACATAGGACCAGCTCAGGGGGATTGAAGCATCTTTCTGAACACATTCATTTGAGCAACATCACACTTACATGAATATGCATGGGAATTCTTAGAAAAACTGGCACACGGCTCCATATTATCATAATACATTTTATTATCATGTTTAAATGTTCTTTTCAGTATGCGCTAAACATGTTTTCACTCAGATGGCATTGCTATAACTTAGTGAAGTCCACTGAAGGACTAGTTTCAGTGGTATACAGTGACGACTAGGCTAAAAAAATGCCCCATTAAAATGAGCTCAAATTTGGTCTTTCCTCAAGGACAACAGAAAGATATAATTCAGTGAGTAGTTTATACACTGAACATATTAATGAAATGTCATTCAAAAAGGTAACATAAAGGTCCCATTTATGGATATAATAGTGTTTGCAGGAAACACAGGTTATAGGTGTAACGGGATTCGTCCTCCTCTGACGAGGAGTATGAGAGATCGGACCAATACGCTGCGTGGTAAGTGTCCATTTTTATTTTATTTTTTATTTATTTTTATTTGAATTTTTACACCTTTTTCTCCCCAATTTCGTAGTATCCAATTGTTGTAGTAGCTACTATCTTGTCTCATCGCTACAACTCCCGTACGGACTCGGGAGAGACGAAGGTTGAAAGTCATGCGTCCTCCGATACACAAGCCAACCAGCCGTACTGCTTCTTAACACAGGGCGCATCCAACCCAGAATCCAGCCGCACCAATGTGTCAGAGGGTACACCATGCACCTGGAAACCTTGGTTAGCTCGCACTGCACCCGGCCCGCCACAGGAGTCACTGGTGCGCGATGAGACAAGGACAAGGACAAGGACGAGAAAATGTAGGTCATTGGCAAGTTATATATAGTCTTTGACTGATCCCTGTTACAATATTGGGGTTTATCGTCGGGACAGACAGACACATCTCGTTCTTTATCACCCTCTCTGCTCCCAGCCAAAACAACTTTTGTGTGAAAAGTGAAGCAGTCATAACAGCCTAGCCATGCTTTCTTTGCACTGAGGCTATTCACCTCTGTGTTAACAATTCATGTTTGTTGTGCGAGACTTGGAGCAATGGACAGATACATGTCTGGAGCATCAAAAATAAACTGCAGCTTGTCTTCAAAGACTTGGTCAAAATCAATGTGAAAGTGAAGTGTCTTATCTGATGCATCAACAGTTTAGTGTGTAGACCTTGCATTCCAGATGTGGATTAACTGAATGACCACTGAAGCCTAGAGCTTAGCTGCACTAACTTACCTCAGTTCTCACAATGCCAAAGCCTGTATTGTATACATTGAATACAATAACTCCAAGCACCTACTGTTTAAGTCCAAGCACCTTGTCAATCAGTCAATATTAAAATGTTCCCCATCAAATACACAGTTGAAAGACCCCCCATAGCCACTTCTATAAGTCTATAAACAACACATTTTCTATTAACATGAGGAAGTTGACTTGATACACAATTGTATGTGTACACCTCACGCTGCATACATGCAGCCCACTATACAGTACACTCATCATTGTGTACATGTCTCTTTAAGAGGATAGGCTCTGGTCAGTAGGTTATTGTACCCACAAACCATGGGATGGGAGGATCAATCTACCTGTGGTTCTCGTCTCTAAAGGCAAACAACCTCACAGTACTTACTGTTCACCCGGGGAGGGAGACCATTACACGGAACAACAAAATCCTCCCTATTTACAGAGTCTGTGGCCTGTTGTTCATATTCTAGGAATTTAGCTCAAGTGGCCTCTTGTTGTTTGAAGTACTCGTTGAACCCATTTTCCTTTTCTAAACCTGCCTCCCCGCTTCCATTTTAAAGCAATAACTCATCGATGAACAACACCACTCGACAGTAACCACTCGTTTCGATGGCTCCACTTAGGCAGTGACCAAAACAGACTCCACACAAAAAGTCACATCACAATTCACCGCCATCGCTTCATTATCTAACTGTAGTGTGTCACCACTTGTTCAATGAATTACAGTTAATATATTCAAAGTTGAGGTTATTTTGTAAACCAACATTGACATGATGTGTTTTACTGGGGATTTTATTTTTCAGGGGAAAGAGTGATGACCCACTGGGCCAGAACTGCTAGAATCCACATTGTTTCCATGTCATTTCAACCCAAATAATCTATGTGATGTCGTTGAATCAACGTATAAAAATGTATAATATTTGCAAACATCATCAACGTATGGCCGTTTTGTCTTTCGCCCAACTTTTAATTAACATAAATAAATGTTTTTTTGATTTTACATTGAGTTCACAGGTTTCTACTAAGCTAACATATGGAATTGTTTTAAGATGGTCATGCTAAGGATCATTTGGCTATTTCTCTTTGTATTTTAGGACCCCTGTAAAACTTAGTTGATGAGATTGAATTTGTCCTTACTGCTATTAGCCCATAGAAACATATTGAATAACATATTCATACATGGTAAAAAAATGCTCAAAAGGAAATATGTTTTGAAGCATCTGTCCTATATCTGAGCGATATAAGAATGTTTAGTGTTGTAGAGTCAAATGTGTTCTAATGGTGGAGTCATATTAGTAGCCCAAACTGTTCGGAGGCTACAGACAGAAGTTGGCACATCGACGGTAGCGACTTCAAACGAGTCCTGTGACACTTGTGGGGGGTCATAGAAAGTCTCGTCTTTCCATAGAGGGGTTAATTTAGTTTGTAGCCCAAACCGTTCAGAAGCTACAGAAGTTTTCGGTGGAAGACCGATTTTTGGGATGTCTCATGGTCTGACAAACACTGCTGTATCTCTGCCACCTTCCACCGCAGATGTAAATGACTGATATCGGCGGATGAGGTGAGTTGAGCTGTAGCCAATTAAAATAACAGATACAGTGCCTTGCGAAAGTATTCGGCCCCCTTGAACTTTTCAGTTCTTTCCACAGATTCTCGATTGGATTCAGGTCTGGACTTTGACTTGGCCATTCTAACACCTGGATATGTTTATTTTTGAACCATTCCATTGTAGATTTTGCTTTATGTTTTGGGTCATTGTCTTGTTGGAAGACAAATCTCCGTCCCAGTCTCAGGTCTTTTGCAGACTCCATTTCCAGAATGGTCCTGTATTTGGCTCCATCCATCTTCCCATCAATTTTAACCATCGTCCCTGTCCCTGCTGAAGAAAAGCAGGCCCAAACCATGATGCTGCCACCACCATGTTTGACAGTGGGGATGGTGTGTTCAGGGTGATGAGCTGTGTTGCTTTTACGCCAAACATAACGTTTTGCATTGTTGCCAAAAAGTTCAATTTTGGTTTAATCTGACCAGAGCACCTTCTTCCACATGTTTGGTGTGTCTCCCAGGTGGCTTGTGGCAAACTTTAAACGCCACTTTTTATGGATATCTTTAAGAAATGGCTTTCTTCTTGCCACTCTTCCATAAAGGCCAGATTTGTGCAATATACGACTGATTGTTGTCCTATGGACATAGTCTCCCACCTCAGCTGTAGATCTCTGCAGTTCATCCAGAGTGATCATGGGCCTCTTGGCTGCATCTCTGATCAGTCTTCTCCTTGTATGAGCTGAAAGTTTAGAGGGACGGCCAGGTCTTGGTAGATTTGCAGTGGTCTGATACTCCTTCCATTTCAATATTATCGCTTGCACAGTGCTCCTTGGGATGTTTAAAGCTTGGGAAATCTTTTTGTATCCAAATCCGGCTTTAAACTTCTCCACAACAGTATCTCGGACCTGCCTGGTGTGTTCCTTGTTCTTCATGATGCTCTCTGCGCTTTTAACGGACCTCTGAGACTATCACAGTGCAGGTGCATTTATACGGAGACTTGATTACACATAGGTGGATTGTATTTATCATCATTAGTAATTTAGGTCAACATTGGATCATTCAGAGATCCCCACTGAACTTCTGGAGAGAGTTTGCTGCACTGAAAGTAAAGGGGCTGAATAATTTTGCACGCCCAATTTTTCAGTTTTTGATTTGTCAAAAAAGTTTGAAATATCCAATAAATGTCGTTCCACTTCATGATTGTGTCCCACTTGTTGTTGATTCTTCACAAAAAAATACAGTATTATATCTTTATGTTTGAAGCCTGAAATGTGGCAAAAGGTCGCAAAGTTCAAGGGGGCCGAATACTTTCGCAAGGCACTGTATCTCTATCTTAAACAGATGGATTTTTGATGGGGATTTTTAAATGATGCTAATTAGATTTCCACGGGGGCAGAGTAGGCTTAGATGTGACAGAGTAGACCTAGTAGACAGAGTATAGGGGACAGAGTAGGCCTAGATGTGGCAGAGTATAGGGGACTAAGTAGGCCTAGATATGACACACCTGAGATACTGTAGGTTTCCATTAATGACTGTGTATTATTATTATAAGTTACTGCTAATGTTACGACAGGGATCTGCCATTCCAGGTGTTCTGACCTGCTCTTCTCTGGACCAGGCAACCCACATAGCATGAGGTATGAAGGTGTGATACTCCTCTTCTCTGACCATCTTTACATAGAGACAGATGGGAAATGCTGCAATGCACCGGTATACAGCCTTATAACATGCACCACGGTCTAACAGAGCTCATGAAAATAATCAAGCTTGTGAGTGGTCTTAACACCCGCCTTCACTCATTATTACTTTTTCACAATTTTCCTAGAGTGACATATAAGTTATAAAAAAGCACACATTTTTGGATCTAATTCCGGAATTGTAAGGTATCGATGAATATAATGTACAGGTGGATATTAGACTGTGCCCATTTCTGGACTTACCCGAGGCCTTCCTCAGGTTCCCAAGATGTTATAACAGTTGTGAGGCCTTCAGCACTATGCTCCTCTCCTTCGGAGTAGACGCATAGTGCGGAGAGGAGTATAGTGCTTAAATTGTCTTAACAGCTGTGGAGGGGATGAACAACTCGTTAGCTCTGTGCATTTTAAGTCATCAAATCCCTCACCTCCTCACCTCCTCCTCATTTGCAAAGGGGACAGGAGTGAGGTGCTAATTAACGTGATAAAGAGAACAAATCTGATGGAAGCGCAGGATTTCAGAGGGGCATCTGTATTCTCAAACACTCACGGAAGGTGTTACTTTCATGTTTAATTAATTAAGCATTCTCTTTAACTGTATCTTGACAAATACGAGCCAATTAGAAATAAAGGAGAAATGTTTATAGCTAATTAATGGTTGATTTCAAGGGAAAACGTGTAAGGTGCAGGTATAGTATAGCCCTCTTTATTACTGTTATCGGGAATCTGTAGTTTACACCTATGATAAGGTTGGTTATGAAGGCTTTATATGTTGGTTGGATGTTCAGAAAAGTTAAATCAAGGTAATTCTATGAAACCAGGGGTTTTGTACTCATGCATATGATGCGATCCATTTTCTGTTGTCGGTCTCTGCTCCAAAGGGTTGAAGGAAAAAGCTCTGACACTTTTATATGGTTGTAAGGGGTGCGTAACTGGTGGCAGGGAAGTCAGACGCAGGAGAGCAGAATTGGGTAATAACAGGAGCAGTTTAATTATCAAAACCAACGGCATCCAGAAATAACAAAATATGGGTACAAGACCCGTCGCACTCAAGTCACACAGACATGGGGGGAACAGGGGGTTAAATACACAACAAGTAATGAGGGAAATGTAAACCAGGTGTGTGGGAAAACAAGACAAAAGGGAAAGGTGGATCGGCGATGGCTAGAAGACTGGTGACGTCGACCGCCGAACGCCGCCCGAACAAGGAGAGGAACCGATTTCGGCGGAAGTCTTGACATTGGTAACTTTTGTGAGGCAAGTAGTAGTCAATGGAATGTACATAAATATGGCAGGATTCAGATATGATGTCATTGTTTTAGCACTATCCACTTAGTTTTAAAATTACGGTGTGCGATATAGTTTAATGTGACAATAAAACAGCCCAATCTACTTTTTCTGTTGAAAGAATTGCTAGCGTCTTGGAATTAAAATTGGGATCATGTATACTCTGCTAATAACCATTTGAAAATGTGTATTGGTGAGAAATGTACAATACAGCGAACAAGGAATGTACGGTTAGTGCAAGGACCGCCGCTATTTCTCCATCCCCACTTTAAAGTAGTAGGAACAAATGTTTGTGTCAGTGTTTCTCAGGGTGCCTCAATTAGTAGGGAAGACGTAAGAAGGAAAACAGATAGTATAGAAAAACATTAAAATTTTGTATAAATTCACCCACTTGAAGCACATTAACACTATGTCCTGGAACTGTGCTGTGTTATTGATTGGTACGTTTTGGGTATGATTTTGCTTTGACTGAATAAGTGTATATTTTAAAGATACATTCCAATGTGGTAATGCTGTTTCCCTGGCCTACTTATTATGAACAACAGGAACAGGTATGACACCTAGACTGCTGCTTTTATTTTGATTCAACAGAGTGATCTTGTATATATTGGAATGGGCCAATGAGCTAGTTCACTTTGGGTTACTGTTTTTCTGAATTCGTCTTCTATTGTGGTATTGCTTTATTCATTTACCATGACTATGCTGGTGTATCATTCATTTCTAAAAATCAATGCAAGTCATCTGAGTTGAGCAGAACTGGTATAAGAAAATATGACGACCAAGAATTGTAGAATGGTTCAGTCCATTTTCCGTGAACTGTTACGTCAACATTTAACATTATTTTCCCGCCTATTTCCCATTTGAAGAAGGTGTGTTTTTCTGATCGGCTTCTGACATTAAAAGTATGTAAATATTGTTCTGTTTCTAGGCTACTTAAAAGTAGTGTAGGCCTAATATGTTCATTGTGAATGTAATTTGTAAATCAAGATGGAATTCTGTTTGTTTAGAAAGCTATATTTGTACATGAACTGAATGGAATGTTTATCATAATACTAGTAGCCTAAATTTTGAACAGGAGCTAAGTTAACGTTAGCACTTGTTTTTAGTATTTCGCCAACTATGCAGCTTAGCATGTTAAGCATTTTTGCTAGGCTGTTTTTCCTGTGGTAAAACAAAACACATGAATTGTATTTTCACTGGTCAGGCACTAAGGGTTATATTGATTTGCTATTAATGCTAAATTGTAATTGTTTTATCCTCTAGTGCCTATTTATTGCCTACCTCCCTACTCTTCTAACGTTACATATCTTTTTCAATTGGTCTTTTCTTTTGTGTTATTGACTGTACGTTGTTGTTTTTGTCGCACTGCTTTGCTTTATCTTGGCCAGGTCGCAGTTGTAAATGAGAACTTGTTCTCAGCTGGCCTACCTGGTTAAATAAAGGTTAAATAAATCAATCAAATATTCAATAGGTGTGGATGCAGTTGAGAACTGGTGCCTGTTGCTTTCATTTTCTATATAACTATGCAAGTATGGTAACATTTTCAGTATTTGAGAATTACAAATGGTTTTATTTGTGTATTGTATTATATTATGGTGTGGCACAGATGCAGTTGAGACATTGCACTTATTTATGTCTGTTGTTTTCTCAAACTGCACTGCAGGCAGCAAATTGATATTCAGATTCATGTAGACAGAAGTCGTGCTGTCATCCTTTACACATAATGCGTAAAAACGTTTACACCAGCTCCATTTGGATTTTTCAGGGGAATGGGGATGTGCTACTCAGTAAGCCAATGCCTAGTGAGATGGAAGAAAGAGAATCATATCCACGGACTTGAAATCAGCTCATCAGGTAACACCAACACAGTATCATAGTTATTTAGAGTCTTCCACTTTAATTCATTTTCCTGTGTCAAATCTGTAACCATTTGAAGCCTACAATATTGCACTCAACTGAGGGAATGCAATTGTCTTAAAGTTAGCAGCAGAGCCTCTTGTGGCCAGTTAAGTATTGCAGTATAGTTTAGTAAAGTGTTGTGGGTGCATACTATTAGTTGTAACCGTGTTTTGGTGATTTCAATGTTTTTCTAAAGCCTCTTTTTCAAATGTGTTGTATATATATTTCGTGACACCTAATCAATTAGAGGTTGTTTGTAAAGTCTATCAATATCAACAGTAATCAGAGAAAGGCCTATTATTCATGGTCTATTGGTTGATTTTTTCATATTTTGGGGGGACTGCATTAGCCAAAGTATATTTGACTTTGATTATTTGCGTTCTGCAATGGAGATTTGCTTTGCAGTAGGTTAGAGAGTGGAAAGGAAACCTACTTTTTGTTTGTTTTCTTCACAGAGAAAGGGAGTGGGGGCTTGTTTGTATCATTGTGGTATATAGATAAATACAATATTTTAAATAAGGGAATGAAAGTCATCTAGTTGTTCTGCATCTTTCTTTTATACAAAATAGTGTCAACAGTAAACATTTAATTACACTAACCTGACAGTATTAGATGCGGAAGGTAAAGTACAGTACAGTCGGCAATTTATTTACTTTTTACTGATGAGGCAACCATTTACAGACATGCCATATCCTGGCAATTCACACCTCTGCTTGAACCCAAACAAAAAAATGCATACTCTCTGCACACAAAATAGCATTGCCATCATCCTGGACAGGACATGGTCTAACAATACAGACCTGATCTCATCACACACGCACGCACGCACGCACACACACACACACACACACACATTCACATTCACAGCATTTACTTCCCCAACCTGATTTCAGTAAAGCCATAAAAAGGCCTTTTGTGCCTCGACATTTCCTACCATTGAACCATTACTGAATTATCATTCTCCAAGGGAATAGAGGCCTGTCGTCGTCTTTCAATTACCTTGTGTGAAAGTGAATGAATTCTTAAAATAATAACATTACACATTACCGTGTATGTCGCCATCTCGCAGAGTGCCACTGCCACAATGGAGCAACTTTTCTGTGGCAAGATGGAAAACAGCCTAATGTGTCGCGTAGCTACTTCATTTGACTTTAGAAAAGACAGTGCTGTTTTAACACAGCACTAACTAGGCCTACAGGCAGCCATAATGAATATACAAGTTGAACAGGGCCCTCTTGGTCAAGTGGATTCATTTTTTATCATTCTTATTTGAAATCCTATATGTGTTTAATTTATGGGTTCTGGGTGCTTAATTGTGTTGAGAGGGCCCCTCCAGACTAAATATATTCATCATATAATCAGAAATGTACAACTTTCCGTCTTGGTGCCATCCACTGTAGCAGCGCAAGAGCATACAGGGAATGAGGACGGAAGTGTGTGGGAATTTTAATTGTGCTCGCAGCTACACGGCCACCAACTACAGTGACACACTGGTGTTCCCTGAGGTATAAACATTTAAAATGAACTAAGTAAAAAATAAAGTTGCCGTAAATGGGGGAACATGGCAGTGGCGTATCCAAACGAAGAAGGAGAGGGGAGAGCCGCTGCAATTCCCTGAAGATGGTTTATTATTCTGTGCTAAAATGAAGCGGGAGCAAGGAGTGGTAGTCAGCGATGCGTCAGAGTTGCTCTTTGAAGACATGAAAAAGCTGAACGCACAACAAAGACCAGATGTTCCAACATGCCTTATTTATGCACCCATCAGCCAGCTTCCCATGTCCACAAAACACCAGCATATATTTTCCTTTTAAACTCACACATACAGCATAGCACCTGCCTTCTGCAAGGGTGCCACTTTTTTGTGATTTTGTTTGTAAATGTGCTCCTGTCTTTCATTTGGAATCGTGGAACAGGTACAATTTGGTCAATTAGCTGACATTTCAAGTTATGACTTGGGTCTGTAGCTGTCAATCATAGCGACTATTTCACTATTTGTGGAAAGATAAGAGATGATCGTATACAGTATGTCTATATGGTTTTTGGTTACAAAAGGGCACCGATATCACGTCTAGAACCTGTAAACTGCCCTATATTCCTCTCCACTAACACCATTCAGTTTCTATCTGCAACAGCCGTTCCAACCTCAATGACCCAAATACTGCACATGCACACATGCTCTAGTAACTGTATATGCGTGTGCATGCATCCCTTCACACATCCCTGTACCACTGAACACACATACACACATACTGTACACTGAACAGAAATGAGCTGATGGTCTAATTTATCTGCATTCTAAATGTGATAGCATAGTATCAGCATGGTTAAAAGCTTTTTATTCATTGTTTTCAGTGGTCTCAAATAAGTATCAACAGTTTATCTCTGTTTTTTACTCCAAAATGCTAAGGACCGGAAGGAAAGATCCTTAAACAAAAGCTGTTCAGTTCAATTAAAAACCGGAGCTATCTCTCCCCGAATGGAGGGATTCATGGAAACAAAGAGTGCTAAATTGATGGCACCACAATAAAACTATTAGCTGGGGAGTAGACAGATGCTGATGTGCCGGTCTCCTTTCCAGGGATTATTATTTATTTACACTTCTCAATCACAGCCTCCCAGATGCCACCCGGACTCTGGCGTGGCACGCACACTGGGGGAAGTAGGGAACTCTGGGTAATAGAGCAGGGCTAGGGGAGAGCATCTCTCCAGTCAAAGGGACATGGGGTCAGGGTGCGGAACGTGGGTACAGTGTGACACAACAGTTAAAGAAGCCCTGGCACCGTGCCCAACACAAATCAACGTCTTAGATAGCTGTTTTTGTCCAAGGATTCTTTAATTGTCTGTGTTCTAATAGGCCTGCGTGTGCACATCTGTCACTAAGAAACAAATTGCTTCGTTTAAAGAAAAAATGGAATTGATCCAATTTCACATAAAAACTAACACAGGGATGGATGCAGACTTGGAAGTCATCACAACTTAATTCACTTCTGTTCAACAAATTTTGAGACAATGTGTATTAAACTGTGTCATGATTATGCTGTGACAAAATGGCTGCGATTCAACCAAGAGTCTGCTCAGAGACTGAGAGAGAGAGCCAGGT